>NC_090871.1:57049579-57064579 GCF_036669935.1 Montipora foliosa
AAACTCTGACCTACCCTGGTCAAAGTTTTTCTCTGTTCTTGTGTGGGCCCAATTCCAATACTAGGGTTGATCTCTGATGGAATAATTGGGTATAATAACTTTACAGTAGTATTAGGCCTCACTCGAACTTGGAAAATGGCTATTGATTATATTGTACAGGAAGTACGGCAGATTATTTTAAACTACGAAATTGACGCTTGACTTTTCATTTCAAATGTTAACAAAACGTTTTTGGGTGTATTATTATACTAATTATACACCATTCAAATGCCATTGAATTAATTTTGTTTAAAGGGGCTAGGTCACGCTATTTTAGGTAATTTTGTTTAATTTTGTTAATTATGAGCTCTAAACGTCAAATTGGCAGAGAATGAGTCTTTCATTTGCAAAATCACGGCCACATAACAAGTGAGAATGATTTTCCAGCTGTGTAAATGACATTTTGATATAGACTGATATAAATTTGAAAAAAGGTGGGCCGACGTTTTTCAAATTTACTCAAATTCAATCCTTTTCAATCCTCTCCAGTTTTGTCCATCCATGTCCCTTCTTGGCTTCCCTGTGTTTTGTTAGAGTTCTTCTATAGTTTTGAACAGTTATTTTGATATTTTAGTTAATTCTATGACCATCCGATCAGTGCTGAAATTGCCTAAAATTGCGTGACCTAGCCCCTTTAAACAGTAATGCTTCGCTTCTTCCAGGACATCCAGGACATCTGACAAGGAAGAGCACCATAGGATCGAGTCCGCAAGTTGGAGCATCAGAGGTGATGATGAGTTAACTGACACTAGAGTACATGTGTTCAGAGTTGAATGTATTTTATTTTTATTTTTTTTGAAATAAATTTTTATTGAGTCAGGCCATTTCGCTCTGTTTTGCAGGAGCTAAGTGCATTGGAAGAAGCTACTTGCAATGGCCGCATTGTTTGTGAGTCAGAAGGTGGGGTGAATGAAATGAACCAGAAATATGAAAAACTTAAAGCACTGCAAGATGAACTTGGGGACCAGATTCTCAGGACGTGGGATATCTCGAAACGCGTTGTAGCAATGAACAACGATTACGTAACAAAGGTAAAGGAACACAACCGTACTATACGTGTCAAATGTGTTGGGGGCATTGTGTCACTCACAGGGGGCAGTTTGTCATTGGGGAGTCACACTTGCTGTTCTACCTGTCCTACTCTTGGCCCATTGGGGTTGATCCTATTCATTGGAGGTTCGCTTTGTGCCATAGTAAAAGCGCGCAAACTCCAGAAAAGAGAACCCGAATTGTTAGAATTAGAGAAAGAGCTATCGCAAACATGTGGTCAATTAAAAGAGGCGTCATATGTTGCACACAAAAAGATGGAGTCTTTCGCGCAATGCCTAGCTGACATTGTCGAGTTTTGTCGCGAGCATCCAAATGAGCTGGTAGTGTTGAGAGAATGTGGACACGTCTCTACCCAAGACATTTTGAGGGACATTAATACATTCAGGTCACGATTAGCTGACAATCTCAAAAATTCAGAAGAAATTCACGAGGAGGGGATTCTTGGTGAAGAAGAAGAAGAAGAAGCTATTGTGTCTATGAACAAACAACCTGGTGTCATGAATGATGACAGCTGTGCTGGCTTGGAGGACAAAGAGTCTATAATGAAGCTGATAAGATTGATCACAGCACCAGTTATTGTGACAACTGGAAAGATGAAACAGTGAAGCAAGTAATATCCAAGTACATAAAACATAACACTGAGGTGGAAGAACCAAATGGGCAATACATTTTTAAAATGTACTTGATAATTAAGCAAGAACATGTGTTAAATTCACAGCGGTTGAATTGGTGAATACATAGAAAAACTAAGTTGACTCTCAGTACCGTAAAATTCCGACAATAAGCCCCTCCCTCCCAAATTACCCCCAAATCTCAGACAGAAGAATCCTTCCGAGCCTCACCACCCCTCCTTTTCCCCGGATGTAAGCCCATGATCTTATATTTAGATTTTGACTATTAAACTCTAAATGTAGCTTTTGAATGCAGGCCCCCTATTGAAGAGCTTGCTTTGTATATTTATGTCATAAGAGTATCCTCAGAGGCGTTCATGACTGTAATGACTGTAGAACTTGCTTTGTGTTTTATATCGAGAAGTTTAAAGAATTTTATAATACGGTGTTCTTGTGCACGCCACAAACTGTCAACAATTGTGACACTCTCAACATCCCCTAACACAAATTCCTAACATTGATACTCTATCGCCTCACCTCCCCTCTCCCTAACAATAGACGTTTTTGCAGATATAGTGGCCGTTCTCAATTCTATTGTTTCAAATAGCTATTATGGGATGCCCATGTATTTGCCCCCTGAGCATCACATAGTCTTTCGAAACGATAGAAATCAAAATGGTCGCCGTATCTGCTATCTATTAGGTCTATTTAACAATTATTCCATGAGCGCGCGTTGGATATGAGATGATAGATAGCCAACGAGGCGCGTAGCGCCGAGTTGGCTATAATCATCTCATATCCAACAAGCGCGAGTGGAATAATTGTTTTATTAAAAACGCCCCCAAAATATAGAAAACTAGACTACAATAAAAATTAAAGGCCCAAAAAATCACGCTTATGCTTGCCGTGTTTGTAGATCATGGTATAATGGCTCATAACCCATGATGGCTTAGCCAATCAAAACTCTCGAATTGCATTATCCAATGATCCAGTTTTTAATAATAATAATAATAATAACTCCACTATAATAGCCTTTTGAAAAAATGTAAACAGAGGGTTTGTGGCCGGATTCTTACTGCACTTTTCTCAACCTTGTGGAAGGGGATCCACTGAGATAATATCGTGGTGATTTTTATTATTCCACTTTGGTTTGTGTTTTGTTTATTCTTCCTATATTGGCAAAATTATTAATCATTAATTAGTATTGATTAGCTGGATGTCTGCACAGACGTAACCTGCGTAGCTGGCGGTATTGTTGGCACGCGGAACAAAGTCCTCCTCCCCATTCTGCTCACGGCTTCGCTTTATTTCGCGTGTCCACAACTCCTCCACGAAACTTTATTCTGCCAGCTACGCAAGCTAGCACAGACGCAAACCGGCGTGTACTCGTCTTTTGATTTGTGTCGGATTAGGGATCATCGTCCTCACTGGCAAATAGACTGAGGTATGCGATATCTAATCAAAAACATAAAACAAGCAGCGGCTACAAACATAATAATAAAGCGCATTTTACTTTTGACTTGACTTTTGTCTTGATGTTTGACGTTATCATTATGTTTGTGGCCGCTGTTTGATTAAGTTGTAATGGCCAAAGACCAAGAATATTTACACCCAATTGCAAAAACGTTGTCATAGAAAAATGAAAAAGGGAAAAAACCAACTGAATAGGATTTGAATTAATTACGCTAATAAGCCCAATGAATTCATTTGCAGCATCCACGCATGAACGTCGTATTTGCCTGTTGGAATTTGCTATTGTTCTAAAGCTGGTAAACAATAAAAAAGATTCCGGGGAAATACAACGGCTGTAAATGAATCCAACCTGAGAATCTGCTTAATTATAGCCTAATTAATTCCAATCCTATTCAGTTGGCTTTTTCCCTTTTTCATTTTTCTAAGACAACGTTATTGCAATTAGATGTATGCGATACCTAAATTTGTGTTTTAGTGTTACAGAATTGCAGAGCCCCACATGCTAAAGTAATCATGTAAAATAAAAAATGTCCGGTCATCGCGATAATTCGCGAACAAGAATTAAATTCACGCTTTTTTTGGTAAGTACGAAGTCAGAATGTATATGTATTCAGCGAACTAAACTGTAAATGGAAGTGACAAAGAATGTTTTCCCATTGGTACGTTAACACGTGAGCCGCTATGGCGTTAATTCAGCCTTTTGTTATATGGCGAATATAAGGTTTGACATTTGTAATATATTCATCTCAGCGCTCGAACTTTTCAAGTTTTACAATCATTTTTTTCGCATGTAATTTAAGCCCGGTTTACACAACAGAAAATTTTCGTGCTCGGCAAACTTTGTTTACACTACACCATTTTTACCGTATCAAAAATACCGTGCGAAAATTTTTGGGCCCGGGTAAGTTCTCTTGTAGACATGCGCAGTTCAATTATAATCAAGAACGTCCGCGTGATTTTGGTGGAAAATGAGCAGCCATCTTGAAATATACACAAAAAAAAACCCGCTAGCCTATATGAATTAAGGCTCAAATTTAACCCTTTAAAGTGTTTACACCACTTGTTCTATCCGAACCGTGCCTATTTTTTCAGCACCCGTACCATTTTCACCCGTGCTCGGACTACCTCGCCGAAGGTCCCAGCAAGGGTAAGAATTTTGGTTCGGCACGAATGAAATTTGGTACTGACAGGTTGTTTACACTGCAAATTTTATCCGAGGCGAACCTTTTATTTTGGGACCCGTGCCAATTTCACCCGAGCCGTGCCAAAAAATTTCTGTAGTGTAAACCGGGCTTTAGGTTGTTTTACCGCTAACCCCCAGAGGTTGGTACGCCTGCTTTTGGTTGGGGAATACGTTCCCATTTTTTCCCACTGGGTTTTTTGGTTTTTATATCAGGCGCCGGCACAAAAATTTTGTCGCCTGAGTGGCGATTTAGTTGTGCCTAGTCGTATAATGTTCTGTGTACCTTTGTAGGACGGCATTAAATCACTCGCCTCCCAGTTCGAGCTGCACAGGCACTCTTGTGTATGAGTCGTGAATTTAAATGTGAAATCAACATATTTCACTCAAGGCATTAAGGTGACAACAGATATGGGGCGCCGTTTGTAAAAAAAATTATTTAGAACAAATTTGTGACATTTTTTCTTATTTAGAAATAATTAAAACTGCCAGAAAATTTATTTATAAATAAGACGCAAAACTTATCGCATGATATGTAAATAATTGTTTTAGGCACATCCTGATTTATAAATAATTTTGATCGCGAAATGAATTATATATAAATAATGAATTACACAACTTCAATTATTTATAAATCAGACTGTCTCTAAAATATTTATTTACATATCATAAAGTTAGACAAACCAATTGTAAATTTATTATTTATAAACAATAAACTCCACCTCGCGTGTAAATCCATTATTTATAAATAATGACTTTCGCGTCTGGGAGCAGGCCAACTGGAAAATATAGACTGGACTCTGGACTCTGGACTGGACTCTGGACTGGACTTTGGACTGGACTCTGGACTGGACTTTATTGAACGAAGTTAATATTTAACCAATAATATAATGATTAACCGTTTCTAGTTAATTATTAACCAGCGAGAATGAGAATGGATGTTTTTTCCAAAGGGAACATAAACGAAAAATCGAACAATGCTGCCCAGTAACTTTCAATCAAGTCAAGCTACTATTACGTGATTGTTGTGACCACGATATATCTCATCCGTGCGCTGCCAGGTGTTGTCCTGTTAAAGTAGTCATTGTCATCATCGTCACTGGTAGAATAGATTCGTTTCTCCTAAGAGAACAGCGAAGCATGCATTATCAGAAACAAGCATGGTCGCTTACTTAAGGCAATAAAAGATGAAAAGAGTCACTGCATGTTAAAGCTGGACAACAAAAAAATAATTAACTACCTTGACACTTTTGAGCGATTCCGCCAAAGCAATAGTCGTGGCCTCCTCTTCATTTTCCACTTGGTACACCGTCAGTCAGCTACGAGACCTTTCATCATGATCTGAGTTTGACTCCATTCCGCTTACAACCCCAGCGTAACTAGTACTTGGCTTAGGACTTTTGTCCATGTTACAAACATATACCGAAGAAAAATTAATCGCACGAACTCGAAAAAGCTAAAATTTAATCAAATACAAAAGCGATCCGATAGATGCCTTCAAGACAGTAGCCGCACACGGTGCACAGATGCATATGCAACAGGGAGGGAGCCACAACGCCTTAAAATTATCTTGCTTTGAAATATCTTATCAGGAATATCTTTTCGTTTCGGAATAAATAGCCTTTGTTAGGCAATCCTTTAGCCTTTATTAGACAGTCGTCCTTTTTCGTACGCTACTTTATTCCCATTCCACACAATGCACAAATTAACTGCACAAGAATCTATAGTAGCTTCGTCACTTTCTTTTCTTTTTCGAATATTTTTGCAGTTACAGTCTTTGACAAATTGCCATCGGTGCTGGAGTACAAGGTAACATACACCGAAAAAAACGTACTGTCATCAACCTTTTTAGTGTTGTCGGTACAATTACATCAGCGTGGTTTCGAGTGAAATGAACGTTTGTGTGATAAGAACTGGAACGTGATAAAAATCTTCACTATAGGGGTGGTCCGCTACATTAATAGCACACGCACGAGATAGGATCGCGTGACGACATTACATTGTCTCGTGAGGACTTCAAACTTTCACAGCTTTCACGCATTCATAGCCAAGCGTAGAAGTGGGGGGGTTTGTAACGTTAATTTACCGCTGTAAACAACTGAAGTGCTTAGTTTGCAGTTTCCTAGCTGGTTCAATAGTAGAAATAGTGCGCAAAAAGATCGCGCTTAACATATCGAATATACTGAATTGGACTACATTCCTAACATTCTTTAGACAGCGCACGGATGAGATATATCGTGGTCACAACATTCACGTAATAGTTACTGGGCAGCATTGTTCGATTTTTCGTTTATGTTCCCTTTGGAAAAAACATCCATTCTCATTCTCATTCTCGCTGGTTAATAATTAACTAGAAACGGTTAATCGTTATATTATTAGTTAAATATTAACTTCGTTTTATAAAGTCCAGTCCAGAGTCCAGTCCAAAGTCCAGTCCAGAGTCCAGTCCAGAGTCCAGTCCATGTTTTCCAGTTGGCCCTGGGAGCAAAGTCATTATTTATAAATAATGACTTTCGCGTCTGGGAACAAAGTCATTATTTATAAATAATGACTTTCAACCTGGGAGCAAAGTCATTATTTATAAAAAATGAATTTCAACCATTATTTGTAAATGATAAAATTTGCTCTTGCCGCATGTAAAATCATTGTTTATAATAATGCGCTCCACCTCGCGGAAACCATGTAACGTTGTTTCAAAGAGATTGACATTATGGCGGACCGAGATAGAGCTATATCAGAAGCCGTCTCTCGTGCCGTCAGTGATGCCTTGGAAAGTGCCTTGCCTAAGACAAGTAATCGGGTGAGTCACAACGTGGCTATCGGATTTTAATATTTGACCTCTGATTGCTGCGCTTTTATCATTTGATTCCCCGCTTTTGTAGCTTTCACCGAATGAAAATAGCTCTCGCTCTCAAGGAAACACCGTCGTTTCTGCGGTGGCTAATGCTTCCAGCACAAATCTGCAGGTGGGAGTTAATCACTTCAAGTACCTTTAGGACAAAAGCAACACCACACTTTCATTGTTTGCTTTATCTAGTGGCCTCACTTGAAGCGTTGAATGTTTGGTACAAGTTTGTCACGCCATTGCGTGACAGACTGCAGGAATTACTTCTGTGTGTGTGTAATCGTAAAATACCGTTCGGTTAAATCGCACCAAACCGTAATTCTCGAGAAGCCTGCATTAATAACTAATAATATTAATGAACCTTAGATCGCTAGATACATTTTTTCTCATATCAGGTAAGAACGCACCAGAAGAATTGGACTTGATAGTTGACAACACTGATGAAGCAGTACCGATGATGTAGAAGCGGTAGATGTTCTTTCTAATTTAGTGCTAGGGGGTGGGGTAGTGGATGAAAACCCAGACCTCGGGTGTTATTCTGGCTACACTACCCAACGAGACGCATTCAACTGTTTAAATACAGGGGCCTATAGGTCAACCTTTACTGGCAAACTATTGATCACTCACATGATGTTAAGGAGAAGAAGAAGAAGAAGAAGAAGAAGAAGAAGAAGAAGAAGAAGAAGAAGAAGAAGAAGAAGAAGAAGAAGAAGAAGTCGTTCTAGCCCAGGAGCACTAATTGGGGACACAGCTGTAAATTCAAATTAACAAATCAACGCCAATCACCACAATACTACTACTACTACTACTACTACTACTACTACTACTACTACTACTACTACTACTACTACTACTACTACTAATAATAATAATAATAATAATAATAATAATAATGATATTACTAATAATAATGAACGCGACAAGGAATGAATGCGACACCACAGAAACCGAAACCCAAAACCACTTCGGGAAAAAGGGAACGAATACCCCAACCTTCGGTGTTGACGCTAACTTTGGGGCCGAGTTAAGACGAAAACTAAGAACGCTGGAAAATAAATATCCCCTAATAAAACATGGGTGCATAAAGGAGTGCAGACCTAGTCTAGTTTAAAAACCTCCAGACCGACTTTCTATGACTATCTTTAAATCTCCTCAAGTGGCCCCACCCCTTATGTCTGTAGGGTATTTTCACTCATGTCATTAGTAGCCATATTGGTTTCAGAAGAAAATTTGCAAGTGGGATTCCCAGGGTTAGTGTGGGACACCAATATAGTTCCCGTTTTTTTCTTTAGGGACACCAACATGGCCGCAGTGAGGTCATGTGAAAAACAATACACTGTCACATAGTCAGAATTACCATTTCTTATGATTACACGGCTGAGCCGAACACGAGAATTTGGAAATTATAAGGCAGTCTATAGTAAAGGCATTGTATGAAAGATCACGCGTTCAAGAACTACTTCCATTTTCACTAAGGTGAAACTGTGAATGACTTTTTAAATCCTGTATAGCTTTCTTTTCTTTAGGTCCGAAGGGAGGCCAATGAAAAGAATTGACAAGGAGCAACTGGAGGCTTTCTTAAAACTCAAGATTGCTATGACCAATGTATTTCATGTTTCCAGACCAACCCTGTTCATGGATATTCGATATTTTAACAGAGATTTTCCCCCTTAAGTGGTCCTGAGATACGCCAGGCTGTTGAAGTGATTGCAAGCAACCACCCGAATGTTGGAGAAGTGATGCTCATGGGTCATTGGGTTCAAGAGTCAGGGACGCTATTTACAATACCAACCCAGCTGGCCCTTTATAACACCTTAATCTCGTTATTTAACACATATGAAACGGCTTTACAAGGGAGGCGGGGGGTGGGGAGCAACTAGCCTGCGTGGCAGGCCGTAGAAAGGAGCGCCGGAGTGTAGGGAGGGAGCGAGGAGGGACGGCCTGCAAGGACGCTATTGTTTTCTTCATTCCGCCCCCTAATTAAATATGCAAAACCCACTCAACTGTGGAATGTCTGGCTGTCATAATTATCCAATCAGAATCACGCCGCTTTTTTGGCAGCAAATTCTGTACCTGTTTCCGGTTTCCGTATGTGTTGTTTTCATTTTTTGCGCGAGAAAATGAAATAATTTGAATATCTTTGGAGGATGGAAAAAGGGAAAAGAGGCCGGCCCAAAAAAGAAAACAATTGTAACGATGTTTGTAGAGTTTGCCAGGCGAATCTGAAGGTGACATATGGGAACTGTGTGGCAAAATCGTGTGTAAATATATTTACATCGGAGTTGTTTTGAGCGGATCTCTGAAGAACGTTGGGATAACAGTGATTGCTTCTCACAACGAGTCGCAAGTGGCCTGCAATGCCTGTTATCGGAAGATCAAAAACTTGTGTGAACTTTTCCCATTCATAACTACAGGTTTAGCGCTGAAGAGAGAAGAAAACAAGGAGAATTCCGAAGGTGCGAAGAGAAAGTTACTCGACGTTTTGTCGCCTGCAGCACGCAGCAGTCCTCCTAATCGAAAAAGCGTAAGAACTAATTCTCCTGAACTAATTCTCCTGAAACAAAAAGAAACGAAAAAGTAATGGAAGCGTCCAATGTGAAGAGCAAAAAATCTCTACAATTTGACGACCGCGGAAAAACCGGCGATTTTTTTAGAGCAGTTCATTGCAATGTGTTGTCTAAATGCAACATTGACGATTTGGATATGTCGTTTGTATATTAAAATATACAATCCCTCACCTTAAACCGGTCCATGTTTCAACTGTATGCGACTCATCCACAACACAAGCCACTAAACTGCTACTGAAAGTAGTGTTCTTCTTCAGTGATTGAAGAAATCGCTTATCTGTGACACTTTCCGCTGATGCATAGACAACATTAAAATTCCCTCCTTCGATGTCTTCCAAAAGCCAAATTACAAGCAGTCAAATTCATTACGACTAACAAAGAAGCATAATTTCCTGCTCTTTTCGCGAGCAACACAAGAAGCTGAAAAATTAGACTCTTTCCATAGCCTGTTGGTAAAACGGCTAAAAGATCCTTTTTCTCAAACAAATGTCTGATCGCCGTCTTTTGCTCTGCTTTTAGCATGAATTTGATTCCATTTTCTTCCAAAGATCGCATCGTTTCCTTCAGCAACAGTTCAAACCGATCCGCCATGTTGAATATTGAATTGAGAAGACCGATGCCCTTGCATGACAGGTCGCTAACCAATCAGAACGACGGATTGAGTAATTCATAAAATCTGACCAATCAGGATTTTTACGTTCATCTGGTGGACGAAAAAAACCGAGAAAACAATAGCGTCCTTGCAGGCCGTCCCTCCTCCCTCCCTCCTTACACTCCGGCGCTCCTTTCTACGGCCTGCCACGCAGGCTAGGGAGCAACTAATGCCCGAAACAAACAAACTTCACATGCAGCTTGTCACGCAATGGCGTGACAAACTTATACCAAACATTCAACGCTTCCAGTGAAGCCACTAGATAAAGCAAACAATGAAAGTGTGGTATTGCTTTTGTCCTAAAGGTACTTGAAGTGATTAACTCCCACCTGCAGATTTGTGCTGGAAGCATTAGCCACCGCAGAAACGACGGTGTTTCCTTGAGAGCGAGAGCTATTTTCATTCGGTGAAAGCTACAAAAGCGGGGAATCGAATGATAAAAGCGCAGCAATCAGAGGTCAAATATTAAAATCGGATAGCCACGTTGTGACTTACCCGATTACTTGTCTTAGGCAAGGCACTTTCCAAGGCATCACTGACGGCACGAGAGACGGCTTCTGATATAGCACGAGACAATCTATCTCGGTCCGCCATAATGTCAATCTCTTTGAAACGTTACATGGTTTCCGCGAGGTGGAGCGCATTATTATAAACAATGATTTTACATGCGGCAAGAGCCAATTTTATCATTTACAAATAATGGTTGAAATTCATTTTTTATAAATAATGACTTTGCTCCCAGGGTTGAAAGTCATTATTTATAAATAATGACTTTGTTCCCAGACGCGAAAGTCATTATTTATAAATAATGGATTTACACGCGAGGTGGAGTTTATTGTTTATAAATAATAAATTTACAACTGGTTTGTCTAACTTTATGATATGTAAATAAATATTTTAGAGACAGACTGATTTATAAATAATTGAAGTTGTGTAATTCATTATTTATATATAATTCATTTCGCGATCAAAATTATTTATAAATCAGGATGTGCCTAAAACAATTATTTACATATCATGCGACTAGTTTTGCGTCTTATTTATAAATAAATTTTCTGGCAGTTTTAATTAGTTCTAAATAAGAAAAAATGTCACAAATTTGTTCTAAATAATTTTTTTTACAAACGGCGCCCCATAAACAGACATATCTAAATATTAGAGCGATAAATATATAGCACAATGGCCGTTTTTATACTAGAGACGCATAATCCGTCCAGACGAATTATGCGTCTCTCATGTTATCCGTCTAGTGTAAAGACGGGACGAACTATATGAGACGCATAATTCGTCTTGGACGAACTTCGGCAAACATTTTTTTTGCGTCTGTTAATTTCGTCCAGTATAAAGACGGGCACTAGACGCATAATGCGTCTGGACAAACTTTCCAGTTTAGTGCGTCTTCGAAGACGCACTTATAATTAATTCTTCGTCCAGACGCATAATACGTCTTGTGGCCGTCTTTATACTAGACGAATTTAACAGACGCAGAAAAAATGTTTGCCCAAGTTCGTCCCAGACGAATTATGCGTCTCTAGTATAAAAACGGCCAATGTAGCGCTCGGGTTTATTGAATAATCCTTTAAAATAGGTGGGCTACTAATTTTCCAGTAATTTTAAGTGGTAGAATCACAGATGAAAATTTAGTACTTAAAGGCCCACCTTTGACCGACAAACTTTTCGACCGTTAGTTTTTGTTATGGAAATTCGCATTGCTTATCGCAGCGATCTGATTGGATGAATTTCAGCTTTGGCTGGAATTGTTCCACGGCACGGCCTGTCAGTTGAAGGTGGACCTTTAAAATTGAAAATAGTTGCTTATCCTAGCTTATTGCTTGCGGTTTTTATGTGACACTGATCCATGGTAAACTGCTCAGAAATACTCAGACCCTGAAGGGAGATATATACGTGTATTGCTCCCGCATGTTCTGGTAGCCTACTATAATACTAAGGCTTCGGTTTACAAAAAGAAAATTGAAATGAATATTGAAGATTAATGTAGAGCATAATTTAGCGTTCAATAAATGAAGAAAGACGTTGGCTTATGTTAACAGTTTTTATGTGGATGTAATCCTTTTCCATTTTTTACTTGGCTTTTTATTCCACGTATCTGTATATTTTTGAATACGGAACTTTTTCTTTCCGGATTCAAATATATTACCATTTATACGTAGCGTATTCAAATCCCGGGGGAGGGGGGGTACTGCCATATATGGGCTATATAGGTATGTGCCGCTGTGAAGGGTATGGTTTTCAAGCAGTTTACTCTAGCATAGGGTATATAAATCAGAGCGTTTGGGTCTAGAATAGGGTATCATTTTTCACGAAACTGACCAGTCGCTTGGAGATTTTATCAAGACTAAGGAAACCAGAAATTCCCGCTCAAAAATATAAAAGAATCGAGTCGGCAAAGTTTAAGTTTACGCAACTCAGCCTCAACAGTGTCGATAAATGGCTATCATGAAACACTTCTGCATATTATTAACTGTCAAGTATCGGTATTTAGACGGAAATCGGTGGGAGTCTACTCTAGTATAGGGTAGCGAAATTCAGCTGAACTAGCTCTGGTATAGGCTAAGGGTTCCAGGGTCCCAGCGGCACATTCCCACCCAGAAATTCCTAAAGTACTTCCTCCGCCCCCAGGGATTCAAATCGAATTTTCCTTTATTCACTCTAGTACTCAGGACTCCTCAAGGAAATAGTAATATTTCAGTGCTTTCAACTTTACAGTGCGTTATGTCCAACTGGAGCAAAACTCTTGCAAAATGACCACCAATATTCGCAACAACAGGAAATTGGGATTGGCGGTAAGATTTAACAGAATTCTGCTGAAAAAGGGAGATTAAAGACAGTGACGTAAATGTATAGTCTTCCTCGCAGCCGTTTTTAGTCTCGTCACGCAACGCTTCCCCCACAGGATGAAGGGCATTGCGTGACGAGACTAAAAACGGCTGCGAGGGAGACTAGTAAATGTAATGTTCCAGAGCGTTTACTTTTAATATTTAGTGAAAGAAGAAACATAATGCGTCAAGTCTAAGATAATTGATACAAATAAAAGTTCAGCCTAATCCTATGAGCTTTAATGACTCAGTCAGGCAAGCGTGACCACCCTCCCCCCTCTCCGGGTATTTGACATTTTGTCCTTCCCAATGGTCGGGCATTTATTGGAGAGGGCTTGCTCGGGGTGTCGGGATATTTCAATTTTTCCGGCAATAGGGAATTTAATTTTTTTCCCAGTATA
Organism: Montipora foliosa; assembly: GCF_036669935.1. NCBI lineage: Eukaryota > Metazoa > Cnidaria > Anthozoa > Scleractinia > Acroporidae > Montipora > Montipora foliosa. The sequence continues at coordinate 57,063,235 of NC_090871.1, forward strand.
TGGATAGAATATCATTCACTTTGCTGCTCTGAAGACCAACAATACGATATTAAAAGGTCACGTTGAAGTCAAAGTGCCTTTTTTATGATATTGTTAAGTAAAATATACTCATTCAAGCAATTTTGGTCGTGCTTGGATTTTATATTTTTACCGTTTTTCCAAGAAAATGTTCATTCTGGTTTTGTCCCGTGCGTGGGGCATTTGCACACTTCCTTGTGTTTAGAAGAGGAATTTTTGAACGGAACAGCTGAGCCCACTGTTTGCAGTTGTCCGAACAAAACAACGACAAATTCCCGGGAGAGTGGTCACGCTTGGAATAACTTAGCCTTGTCACATCACAGCTGGAAGAGCGAGGCCTGGACGCTAAATTTTCTTTAGTACGGAGTCGATGCAGCTAAGGTATACTTGTTAAGATCCTTGTAGCGTCCATCACCTCGAACGATGACAGTCACTGTTCCGTAATCCTGCGAACCGTTCAGACGAACCTCAACAAAGTTAGCAGACCCACCAGAAATGTCATGGTATGGAGTGCCGGGGTTACATTTGCCTTGGTTGTATGTCTTTTTGCAAGCGTAGGTGGCGAACCCGGACTTTTGGTTATCTGCGATAACTGTGATGGTGATGTTGTAGTGAGGGCGACCAGCAACTGCTGTGATCCAGTGGTGACTACTTCTGAGGTTTGTGTCTTGAAAATAGGAACGAGTTGACTTGCCAAGAAAATAATTTGCCATTGTTAGAGGGAAAAAATATTCATGCTATCTATCACTATATGGCGTTAAGAATTTCCCCAGAAGGGCAGAATAGTACCTGGCTTCAGAGGGCATGCGCAATGTCCAATTTAGCGCATAGCTTGAGAAGACTGACTGGACATAGCGATTGTAAGATATGATGACTCAGGATTTATCTTGCATCCCACATCGTGGATTGTCATCGATTAACAAATTGCCTATTTGCCAAGATGTTCGCGAATGCATCTGCTAAAGTACAATGTATGTAACTGAGCAACTAAAGCCAACGTTACTAATAGTCCTCTAGTAGCGTACAAGGAAAGGTTACGTTTATACAAACGTTGGCCGTGTAGCACTTATATTTTTTAAACAGAGTTAACTGAATAGAGTGTAATGTGAAGTGCTAGATGCGAGCGTTAGCCCTACTGATGGAAATGGGCCCACACAAAGACAGAGAAAAACTCTGACCAAGGTGGGAATTCGGAACCCACGACCCTCGGGTTAGATCTCCGCCGCTCTACCGACTGAGCTACAAGGTCAGACGGGAGCAGGCCGTGGGAACCGAAGATGTTAAAGTCACGGCAATGAACATGTACAAGTACAAGGAAAGGTTACGT
>NC_090871.1:57072079-57082079 GCF_036669935.1 Montipora foliosa
ACGTTTCGCTCGCCAAAACATTTTCTCCTGGGATTCTCGTGAGGTCGACATGCGGTCAAGTCTAGAGTCAGTTCTGAAAAAAGGCTACTGTAGACGACTTACGTTTTGACCAATGAGACCTCTTCAGTCGTTTTCGATTGTTCAGTGGCTGACACGGCACGGCCGAACATAAGTTTTTTCTATAAATTAATCCGATACTTTAGGAGGTTGTTTGGACAAGAGTAAAATTCTGGTACAACAGGAATTGTTCGTTGAAATGATCATCACCCAAACACAAGCTCCGCGGCCCTAACGTCTTTCTTTTTAACAAATTACAGTCACTTTAAACTTTGCAAAAATACTACAGGACAAAACCAAAAATAAAACTAGGCAACAACAAAACGCGTGTATCGTGACATTACCTAGGTGGTCTACTAGATGAAAGAATGCTGGTTATGACTCAAAAAATTAGAGGAAGGGCTTTGAACGTACATTTAAGTTAACGCCGAAAGCATTAGGTACTACATAAGGTTTCGTTAAGTTGCGTGTATGAAGGAATCGTCATTCTCGAACAATATATCCGGGCATTTGATACTTTTTGTCATATGGTTAACGTAATGGAAAATATTTAAAACTTTGAAATGCCTCCAAAAACCTTGCGCGGCAAGGTGCTGAAGGTGGTTTGCAGTTTTTGAGGTTCATCGATCGACTGAAACTCAGCCCACATGCGGGCCGAGGCTAGAGTTAATCCCCGGCTCTCAGTGTTGGGAGGCCCGATAGATAACCACTAAGCCATCCAGACTCCCCAATCTCCCAATCTCCCAATCTCTTCAGAGTCAAAGCAAGAAGAATGAAAGCTCGATTTCCAAATTAAAAGAAGCGTTGGATGTGAAGCTGGAGGTATTAACAGGAGAACTGCATGAAATTAACACAAGAATTGACCGAATCGAGAACGATATCACGAAGTATGCAAAACCATAGTTAATATTAACTATGGCAAAACTGAGAGATTGATGACACCTACGAGCGACTATTGTCCCTGGAGAGATATTCTAGAGATTATAATTTGAGATTTTATAATATCCCTGAGCCCACAGGCGAAATTGTACTGCAAAGCTCCGTGATATCCTGGAGAATGACTCCAATTGCAACCAAACATCGAGAACGCCCACAGGATCGGGCCTTTCAAGGATGATGGCACTCCTAGGGCGCTTTCCATTTGACAGAAGTGATCGGCAGGACCGCGCATTTAAAAGGACTTACTCTACAAAGCCTTCAAATTAACATACTTCGAGGATGATAAATATTCCTCCAGAAGAATGCGAGCGATTATCGTGCATGTTTCCCTTCAAATTGTTGCATTTTCTTTGCAAACTGACGGGTTTGGCCGGCTAGTTCTGACAAAAGGAAAGCGCCCCTTGACCGAAGTTTTTGTGCCGTCCAGAGCGGTTTTAACCTGCGATCAGGCCCATTTTTAGCTTCGCCCATATGTTCTCTTATGTCGTCGCTCGCTAAAATTGGGCCTGACCAAACGTCTCTCAAGAATTCCAGACGGTCGGCCAAATTTTGGCCGACCAAACTCGTGATCTGATTGGCTGTTGAAACGCCGGAAGTGAAAATGGTATCGTGGTTGCGCGGAGCTCTCGCGAAGTCCTCGAGACTAATCCGCCATAATTGTATGAATAAATTTGCTGCCTTTTGTTCTTACAATGCCGTGGACGGTGCAACTTGATTTTATTTGTATAAATGGAGATATGCCATCTGAAACATCTGATAACTTGTCCAGAATCGGGTTTGAATCTCTGGAAAGAGCGAAATTAGCGATTCCGTTGTCGAGCTCTGTGGCCATGTGGTTGAAACTACTTTGGCACAAACTTCCCTGATGTTTTGAAAGCTAAATAGCTGGTTCTTTCAAATGGCAATGAAAGCCGATGCATATTGGTTTCCTGGATGAGACAAAGGACATATGTATCAACAGGAGGAGATGCTGATAAAATCGCAAGTTACACGAATGCATGTTTTGAACATCTGTGTATCAATATTGGTTTCCTGGATGACACAAAGGACATATATATCAACAGGAGGAGATGCTGATAAAATCGCAAGTTACACGAATGCATGTTTTGAACATCTGTGTATCAAACGGCATTACTTACTTACTGTACATGACACGGTTTGTTTGCACAATTTGGAGTCAAGATTGTTTCATAATATTTCCAGTTAATTTAACTTAACCCTTTGATTACTATCTGGCAAAATACGTCCACCTTTATCCACGGTCCCATCTACCCCTTGTGACGTCATCACTTTTAACGGTCAGGAACAGCTTTGTCCACTAACTTGTGCAGGGAGAAGAGATCTTTCAAACTATACCAGAATGAGCACAATTCAGTCAAGGAAACTGGAGAAACGGCCAAAAAAACAATGTAACACTGACCTGAAAATCTCCATGAAAAGCTTGCTCCATTACCCACCTACCTTTCTGAGCACCTAATTCTAAGATGATGAAAAGTTTCTCAGAAACTCTTCCCACCAAAATTTGGCCTACCAAATGCCCAGCAAGTTAAAAAAAAATGAGGCAAAGAAAGCGAAAAGAGAGGGAAGGAGAGAAAGTCAAAGTCGAAAGTGTTGTCGAAATTTTGTTTTCTGCGCATGCCCGAACTTTGCAAGCGCTTATTTTGCACCTGGCTGAAAAGGCCGCGAAGTGTACAACCTGGAAACGGGTTTGTAGGGAGATTTAGCTCTTAAACAGCACGACAGTGACCAAAAAACCCCTCAACTAGCTTCAAAACGTGTTTTTCGGCCAAATCTCTAGTAGCCAAAGGGTTAAAACTCGCACTCCAGAAACTAAAATGGCATGTTTCCAGAGAGACCAATTGTACAAAAATAAAATAAACTTCGCGAGTCCATCTTACTGTTCGCAATTCGTACTCCATCAAAAAATTAACGGCCAAACTTATCATGATTTTACTGCGCGCAATTCTAGAAATACACTGCAACTGAAGATATTACCCGAAAAAATCACCAAAGAAACCTCCATGGGCAAGCACGTTAAAGGAATAATGCATTTCTCTTTTTTTCTTTAAAAATCTATTGCCAAACCGTCCAACGACAGAATGCTAGGTTATCTCAATTACAAATTAACATGTCAAGCTTAAAAGATTGCATATTCAGTGAGTTCGGAGGAAAAATTACACCGGCCTTTGCCGCAATATAGTCGGCGAAAACATTCCCCATGCTTTAGATGTGTTTTTCTCAAATTAAAGCCAACGGTAACTTTCAAATTCGTTGAAAAGGTTCCTCCCACGGTAATTAACTGTGGTCAAAACAAACTAGCGTGAATCTAGCTGCCGTCCACGCGTGTATTGGTGTAATGGAAGTAAATTTGATTGGCCGATGAAGGACATGTCAATCAATCAAAAAAAGTGGGCGGAAGGAATTTCGAAGAGGAATTTGGTCAGGCTCTATTTTTCGTTTCGCCGACTCCACATTACGTACCACGCGAAACTAAAATAGAGCCTGATCGCAGGTTAGAGCGGTTTAGAGTTATCAAAAAGAAGAGGGAACTACGTGATGATGTGCGTGAGTTCGGACGACCTGATATGGGAAGACCGACAAAAGAAGAAGCAATTGAGCTTGGTGATGAAAGATGCATTTGAAGCTGGGAAAAGACCTAGATTTCATCATTGCAAGCTTTCTATCGACGGCGTGCTTCATCAAGCTTGAGATGTTTGTACCTCAAGGATCGATTCTAGGACCTTTTCTGTTTATTATTTTTATTAATGACCTTCCAAAGACCTCAACCTTTTTTTCTACTAGATTATACGCAGATGATACCTCTTTAACAGCTTTTGGAAGTGATCTTCACAGTTTGTTGTGTGAAATTAACAATCACTTGCCAGTTATTTATGAATGGTTATGTAGTAATAAGCTGACCTTAAATTTGACAAAAACAAAGTATATTATTTTTATGCCTCGTCAAAAGGAAAGTTACAATCTATATCCACCATTAACTGCAGCAAACGTTTACTTCGATAAGCCCTCTTGTGTAAAATATCTTGGTGTGTATATTGATTGTCACCTTACTTGGCATTAATTTAATGGTTAAGTTGAAGCGTGATGTATCAAAAGCAACTCTTGGTAGTCTGTATTACTCTCTTATATATCCTTACCTTACTTATGCTCGTACACTATGGGGAAATAATTATAATGCTCCATTGTCTCAAATCGTAAAATTACAGAACAAAGCTGTTCGTGTTATAAATGATGTCCCTTTAATGGAACCAATAACTCCACATTACGTATCCCTACACCTTTTGAAATTTCCCGACATTGTTAAACTGAATACATGTACGCTCTTTTATGATTATTTTCACCACGAAAAGTTTCCTAATATACCTGTGTCACTAGTATGTGAGCTACATAATTACAATATCCGCAGTGCATCATCTAATCAAATCTTCATACCCCCATTTCGAACTATAACCTTAGGAGATTTTGCCCCAGCGTTATTGGCTGTTTCTCAGTTTGGAATAATATCCCGCATTTCATTAGGGACAAACCATCTAAAAATATATTTTAAAAAGCACTTTTGCAATGGTACCTTGCTCAATACTAATGAAACAGTTTCTTTTTATTTATTATTATTATTATTATTATTATTATTATTATTATTATTATTATTATTATTATTATTTACCTAACTATCTTCCTTTACTTTTTTAAATAAAAAATCTCAAGTCCTTTTGTTACACGTAACTTGAAGGGGCACAACATTAGTAAATTAATTTAAGTGTAAATGTAAATTAATTTAAGTGTTGTAATTTGTATTGTATTTATTTATTTTAACCTATATCTACTTAATGTATTAATGTATCTACTTTATGTATTATTTACTACTTTATGTATTATTTAGGGTTGGAGGAACAAAGAAAATACAAAATACAAATACAAGTGTCAGTTATTTAAACGAAGGTTGCCCATGTATGAAGTAAATGTACTGTAGTTAGTTTTTAGCTGGCGGGAAGCACTAAAAAAACAAATTTTGTTCATTTAATTAACCATTGCTCAGTAGTAAAATCAGTTGTTCCCCAGTTATTAAGAAACTGCCTTTTCCCGGGCCATTCTCGACATTCTCAACTCCCTTTTTTAGTAGCATTTTTGTGCGTTGTAATTAATGTCTGGTAATTTATTTTTTGTTGAATGTTAAGGACACGGAATAGCTCTGGCTCAAGGTTCATCCACCCAGTGCAGCAGCATTAACACCACACTTAACTATGGCGTCAGTCTCGTGGCAGCAATCCGCTCAAGAACTTGGCTCCAACAAAGTTCAAGTCACCCTTTTGGCTTCTGAGTGGGGATCCAGTAAAGGCGGACTTTCCACAATCAACAGAGAGTTGGCCATACAGCTGGCCAAATTCCCAGAAGTCCAAATCACATACTTTTTACTGAAGTGCTCTTATGAAGATAAGAGTGAAGCCCACCGCCATGGTATAACGATTCTCGAGGCAACACGACTACCTGGATATGATGAACTGGAATGGCTCAGCTTTCCACCAGAGCATTTGCAAATAGACGTCGTTGTTGGTCATGGAGTGAAACTTGGTCGCCAAGCACAAGTTATCCGCAAGTCTCACAAATGCAAGTGGATACAAGTGATACACACTGACCCCGAGGAACTAGGAATGTTCAAATGTTACGAGAATCCAATCTCAAGGGGCGAGGAAAAGCACAATGTTGAAGTAGAGCTCTGCAAGTTGGCTAATTTCGTTATAGGAGTCGGGCCCAAGCTGGCAGAGGCCTTTCGCAAATATCTCCGCTGTTGTGAAAAAGATCAAGATGTTTTTGACTTCGCTCCTGGTATTTTTAATGAATTTGTGAGTGTTCAACAAGTTCCTGAGGAAAGAAAACAACGCAGTGTCCTGGTGTTCGGTCGTGGAGATGCTGAAGATTTTGAGTTGAAAGGGTTTGACATTGCAGCAACATCTGTTGCGTCATTACCTGACACTCATCTTGTTTTTGTCGGAGCAGCCGATGGAAAACATGAGGAGATCGCAAATCGATTGCTCGAATGCGGTGTTCCTAAAAATCGCCTTAGGGTGAGAGGCTATATGAAAAGCCGAGAAAGCTTAAAGGAATTATTCTCTGAGGTGGATCTTGTACTCATGCCTTCTAGAACAGAAGGGTTTGGTTTGACAGGTCTGGAGGCTCTGTCAGCTGGGCTACCTGTGATCGTCAGCAAGAACTCTGGATTTGGAGAAGCTCTGGGAAATGTGCCAATTGGTTCTCCATCCGTCATTGACTCTGAGGATCCCAATGTGTGGACAGCAGCTATCGAGGGCATGTGGAACAAACACAGGCAGACAAGACTCGATGAGGCTAAGGCTTTGCGTGACTCCTATGGAAAGAAATATAGCTGGTCTGAGCAGTGCAAAGATCTTCTCAAAAAGATGATCGACTTAGTTAATGGTAGGAATTAACAGTCTGTTCCATCCTTTTACATAAAAAATAGTTTCACATCGAAATATAGATACCTTGGTTACTCCGAAATTGCAGCTTCGTTAGCTCAAACTTTGATGAAATAGGAAGCTAAAACGTAAATCACTGAGACTAAACCTTTACAAGGCTGAATAGAAAACTAAATACACTCGAAGTCAGTATCATATCTTGATAGTCAACTCGAATTGAAAGTGCAATGTTACTTTTTTCACTTAGCTGTGAGCGATTCACGTATTGTTCGCCCTTGTGTATTTCAACAGATGCTTCCTGCGAGCTTCAGATGTCATCAGAAGCACAAGGCAAATTAAAGAGGAAATCCCGTGAGGACCAAAAAGGTAAAATCGTTAGAGCTCTTACAAGTACAAATCGGCTCTTGGAAGGACAATTCTCGTAAAGTGCCTGTTTACGCGCGTGATAAGGTGCCTTGGTTTCTTTAACTGAACAAAAGATGCTACTTTGTGTTTGCGTAAAAAAGAATAGTTCAGTTCCCGGGGAATTAGTTTCTAAACATTGAAGTGACAGCGCTTTCTTTATTTGGTCTGTGTGACGTCATATGCCTACACGCTGTGTACACTTGAAGACACTGATAACCACTGATGGATATGGGGGCCACCATCAGCATTCCCTGAATTAAATTGTGATAACCTTTCCAAATATCAACAAGATAATATTTCAAAAAAGGAGATAGTGTTTCGTTTCCGGAATGGTGAGGTCCTGAAGGAGAAAAGATAAAATACTGTAATGTGGGTCACTCGGTCTGTCATATTTATTCTGCTTCGTCTATTGAAACTCTCGAGAAATAAAGATAGAAATGTGGACGCAAACTCTCTGAACGACGAGAAGCCTGTCAAGGAATATCAACCATTAGTATATACTAAAACAGTGGATAGCGTTGAACTCGCGCGCTGATTGGCTCGTGAAACTCCGGATATCCTGTGCTATTTACCTCCGAGCAACTCAGGAAAAAATGGCGTCCCGATTTGCATCCGTGACAAGTGAAGAAAACGTACAAATTAATTTTTTGTGGTGTATATTATCTCACTGTTTCAGTATATACTAAAACAACTATTCACCTCAGTGTCGGTGGCTAGCCACCGCTAGCCACCTCCACTTCGGTGAGTAGTTGTTAATTATAAACCACTCATTAATTTTCGGGCGATTTTAATTAGCTAATTTACGTCGCGTGGCGCAACCTCACAGGACAGTTATCACACAATAACCTCCGTTTGCGTGGATATTTGCCCTGCGAATGCTGTAGCGATCATTTCCATTGAAAAGAAACAAAGTCGGCGGAAAAAAAGGTAGCAGAAGAATTTTCATTTTACCTGAAAGAAAAACAAACTTGTTTTCTGGAGTCTAGTGATAGTGCAAAACATGCTGTCAACGTCTTTGAAGGTGAAGAAAGTTATGAACGCACTTTAGAGATGTAATCCTACGCGAACTTAAACAGAGTCGTTTTGTAGAATAGAGATTGAATATTTCCCCTGCGAGATCTTCCTTCCTAGACCTCAGTCAACTCGCTCAGCCGTTCCACATTTTCTCACATGGTAACACCCAGGATTTCTCAAAAGACCTTTCTACCGATACGGCGGCCATTTTTATTCTATTGTTTCGAAAGACATTATGGGATGCTCAGGAGGCAAAATGAAATAGAATTCAAAATGGCCTCCGTCTCGGTAAAAGGTCTTTTGAGAACATGGGCATTAGTTGTGAGAAATGGTCGCCTGAGTTGTCTAAACAAGGGTCTCGACAGCGATATTCATTACCACTAACCAGTAGGCTATCCGGGCGTTATTCGCTAGCGTAACAGTGGCAGGTCTAGTGGTAATGAGTATCGCTTCAGCCCCGAGCGACCCGCAGTCGACACCAGCATCCAGATATTTTTTCCGACGAGACACATCTTCATGTGAAACGGGTGAATCGCTCCGGCCGCCGTTTTTTTTTTTTTCGCTTTATACCCCACCACAAAAGCAGGTAATGTAGGTGGTTAAAATCGCATTGCATACTCCACAGTAGCTCACATGATATGTACTTATTGACTGAGTGGAAGGGCCGGACGGGAAAATATTTGGCCCGAGATCATGACGTACGGACCAGCGCATGACCGAGGGCCAACTATTTTCCTGTCCGGCCCGACCTAAACTCAGTCAATAAGCATTTTATGATATGGGCTCTTTACACTATTTAAGAGCACTCAGAAGATGAAGTTAGGACAAAAGAAAAAAGAAAAATCTGCACAGAAAAATTATCTAATATGTTGTTTGCATTTGCTTTTCTGGCTGTAAATTACTTGGATGTTTAAAATTGCATCGCACGGAGCAGTACGTGTTCCTAGTAGGGCCGTACGGCTTTTTCCGGCCCTCGCGCTAATGCGTACGGCCCTCATACGGGCATTTTCCCAATAGTTTTGCATTGAAAGCGCGCGCGGGGCCGTACCGGCCATATGATAAAAAACGTTTCGCGACAGCTTGTGTTTCGAATGGTTTATTTTGGATCTGCAGCATCAAAGAAGTCGAGATAGCTTACAAAATATTGATGGTCCTTGATTATATTGTACAGAAAGTACGTGAGATTATTTTAAGCTGCAAAATTTGGGCTTGACTTTTCATTCAGTTTCAAATGATAACAAAACGTTTATGGATGTATTATTACACTGATTATACACCATTCAAGTGCCACTGAATTAAATTTGTTTGAACAACAATGCTTTGCTTCTTCCAGGACATCTAACAAGAAAGAGCACAACCGGATCGAGTCCGCAAGTTGGAGGCTCAGAGGTGGTGATGAGTTAACTGACACTAAAATACACTTGACTAGAGTTGAATATAATTTTTTTTGCATTGATTTTATTTTGAAAAAAACTTTCATTGAGTCAGTCCATTTCGCTCTGTTTTACAGGAGCTAATCGCATTTGAAGAAGCTACTAGGAATGGCCGCATTGCTTGTGAGTCAGAAGATGGTGTGAATGAAATGAACCAGAAATATGAAAAACTTAAAGCATTGCAAGTTGATCTTGGAGACCTGATGCTCAGGAGGTGGAATATCACGAAACTCTTAGTAGCAAGCAACAACAGTTTTGTAACAAAGTGTAACGTCGAATACCAAGACAATCTCACAGGACTTGTTGCGAGTGGTTTGTCATTGGCGGGTATTATTACCTGCTATTTTACGCTTGGATTGGGGTTGTTCCTAACCGGTGCTGGAGCTGGAGCAGAATGGGTCAAACTCCTGGGTAAATGTTCATCAAAGAAAAGAGAACCCGAATTGCCACAATTAGCGAACAAGCTACTGCAGACAGATGGTCAGTTAAAAGAGGTGTTTCACATTGAAGACGAAAAGAGGCACTCTTTCAACCAGTGCCTAGATGACATTGTCGAGTTTTGTCACGAGCATCCAGATAAGTTGGTAGTGTTGAGAGAATGTGGACACGTCTCTACACAAGACATTTTGAGGGACATTGATACATTCAGGTCAAGATTAGCTGACTTTTGCAGCAGCATCATTAATTCAAAAGAAATTAACA
>NC_090871.1:57107079-57112079 GCF_036669935.1 Montipora foliosa
GCCCTCCTACACTTTTCAAAATATCAGTTTCATTTTTTGTCCAAATAGAAATTCCATGCTACAGTTTACGAAAAATGATGGGACGGTTCCATTCCGTTGAAAAAAGCACCTCTTCCTTTCGTTTCCTGAGCCTTCACCTGTTTTTCCCTGAATTGCACAGCAATGGCCTGGGACTAGTTGCGCATGCGCCTTCTGATTGAAGTGATGTCAAATTTACTTGATGGAACCATCCATGCATTCTTTTTGTAGGGATCTTTGACTTAACGCTTCCTTAGCAACCATTGTCTTTCTGTAGTTAAGTGCCACCCACTTAAGCATCCTTTTACTTCAAAACCGTTTGTTCCCATAAAGGATACAAGAAGGGGTTACGTTTTTGCAAACGTTAGCCGTGCAGCACTTATATTTCAACAGATTTAACTATTAGAGTGAGATGTAAAGTGCTAGTTTACTACTCATATAGACCATGTGAGCGTTAGCCCTACTAATGGAATTGCATCCACTCAAGGACAGAGAAAAACACTGGTCAGAGTTTTTCTCTGTCCTTGTGTGGGCCCAATTCCAGGGGTAACGCTCACATGGTCTATATGAGTAGTAAACCAGCACTTCACATTACACTCTAATACTTAAGTCACAGGAGTAGTTCGCCAGTATTGTACGCAAGCAAGACGCTGTCATCGCCAAATACTTGCGATAGCGCTAAGTTATGAGAGTGACGTTTCCGTTGTCCTTGAACTCCCTATTAAACAACGTGAATTGACAAAATTTGAGGTTGCATAGAGGACGTGTCGAGAACTTTTCTTCCGAGCGACTTGGAGTTATCACGAAATTATTACAATAACGGGAAATATTATTTTTAGACAAAGTTCTCGTTGGACTCGTCGTCATCTTTGCGTAAGCTCCCCTTTCAGATCTACGACGGCGACACTAATTTCCCTTTCGTAAACAAGCGACGCCATTCTTAGTAACCAAGCCTTTTTATTCGGTTAGCTTTCAATAAATTGTTAGGATTAGCTTCATTTAAATACTTTAAAATTGCTAATAGAAGTTCCTGTTGCGGTAGTGTAGAGGTTAACATTATTCGATCAACTTTTTCTAATTTTTTTCTAAGGTTTTTTTCTCAGTTGTCTTTTTAATTCTAAGTGACATACGCTGCTAATCTAGCCCTAGATTAAGTATCTTTTTCCTCATTTGCAAGCGACAAACTTGAAAATTGTTTTAAGTCTCGTCCAAATGGCATCGCTTGTTTACGAAAGGGAAAATTGCGACGGCGACGACAACGTTACGTCCAAAATATAACTTTGCTCTTCTATCGTAAGTCTTTCTCGCGATTGTTCCATCTCGTTCTCGTCGTATCATATGGGCGAAGTATCCTAAAAATAACTTGGCTACGAGCAGTTTCTGGGTAAAAATAGAGAATGGAAGTGGAGATAATTCAGGCGAGGCCAGCGCGTATGCATGTGATGGATGAAGAACCTTCGTTGATCCACAGCATCAGGAACTTCTCATGCGACACCCAAGGACAGAGAAAAATCTCTGACCCGGGTGGGAATCGATCTATTTGCAATTAGAGAATGAAAGATTTACATTTGCTTACGTTGCAAAACCTCAAATTTGATGACGTCACGTCGTTGATAAGCAGAGTATCGCAAAAATACGAGCTAAATGCGCTCAGCACGATGATTTTTCCTCTACTGACCAACGATAATCTTCTTTTGTGGCGTTATCGCATTGTTAGAGAGCTTCAGCAACGACAACGGCGACGGCAACCGAGTGCAGCAGTCAAAAGCAACCAATAATTTCTCTCTCCTTCTTGTCGAGAATGAATTTCGTTGTTCACAGGCTCCGTTATCTCACGGAATATTCTTTCCCAAAAAAAAAAGTCCTTTGAGAGCAAATAAAATATTAACCAAAAATACTCACATTTTATTGAAGAAAACTGTAACGACTTACAAGAACTATTTTGAAAGGATTTTCCTCAACACTACAGCAAATTTATAATTAAATTTCCGTTTCCTAAATGTTATATTCGTCGTTGTATTTACTCGCTTGTTTTGAGATTGAATCCCAAAAGAAAAATTAAAAAATTGCAGTTTTGAAAACTACGAGGAAAGTTATCGTAGGTACGTAAAATAAACAAAAACTTGCCGACCTCTTTCATGTTGTAACTAAAAGGCGTTACTTCTTTCAAAACAGCTATCCGGACTCGGGACTCGAATCAACGATTATTTGCTCACCTGTCAACGCTCCCAACCACTAGACCACCTAGTCACCGTTTGCTTAGACAAAATTTTTAAACGCAATAATCTATGGCCCTTAGAGTGGTGTTCAATTGAGTGTCGAAAGTGATTAGATAATTACTTTGGTTTATGATTACTTCACTCAGTGATTGGTTCAAAGTTCTCGCGCCACTTATTCAACCAATCAGAAGTGAAACCAAAATCAAGTGTGGCTCGCGCGTGCACATTTTCCCGCGCTTTATGTCGGCTACGTTTAATTACTTCTAGTTGTGATTGGTTTCCTGGATTGTCTCCGTCCTTTTTGATTGGCCAAAGTAATTACTTTGGTTTTGGTTTTACGACACTCATTCGAAAAGCGTTCTATGCGTGATGACGTCAGACTAGCTAATTTCACCACCAACCCTCGAATTCGAAAATCAAACTTGTAAATTTTAGCATGAACTAAATCGCAAAGGAGCAATAGTGTAAAGAAAACCCACGTGCGAACAGTATTGTACGTCACAATGATGTTCATCTTCAAATAATTTTGTGCAAACGAGGCTTGGTGGTGAACTGCGCGCATATGCCGTCATTATGCATAAGGCCTATTTATTTGTCATAAGACCGGGCTGTAAACGTGTGATAACACTCGCTGACAAATAATTTTAGACAGCGAACGAGAAAGGTCCGGCCACACTTAAAACAAAGCTAACCATTTTGAAATCAGCGCTTAGGCCTAATCATCGATGAATTATAGTGATCCTATTCTAGATGCCCGGCATCAAATACCTAGAATTGACGAAACTTTGCAATTTCTTCATCGTGGTCTAGTGAATACAAGCTGTTCCTATAGGGAAGATATCTTTTTACAAACAATGCTTTTGTTATTGAAATTTGCCAAATTTGCTTTGTTCGAGAGCCAATGAGGTTCTGGTTGGCACATTAATGACAATAGGTGACGTCAACGATATCTTCCCTATAAGCCGACGCTCCGAGTTCAACTCCAGTCCGAAAGACATAAGATTTTTTCCTTTTTTTACTCTGTTCCGAGAGGTCCTTGGACTTAGATCAGTGTATATGTCATGTAATTATGACAGTAATTACAAGTATTCAGAAAGTATTAGTTGAAAGTCGTCCATGTAGGAATTTAAAACTAAAGACTACAAGTTTTGAGCTCTTGGCACATGTAAAGGCCAAGACATAGGCTGCTTTCCAGTTGACTTTGTGACCGGGTTCAACCAATCAGAAGTAAAACCAAAACCAACCGTGGCTCGCGCGTGCACATTTTCCCGCGCTTTGTGTCGGCTTTGTGTAATTACTTCGAGTTTTGATTGGTTTACTGGATTGTCTCTGTCCTTTTTGATTGGCCAAAGTAATTACTTTGGTTTTAGTTTTACGACACTCAATTGAAACTCGCTCTAAACTAATCTAGATCATAGGTTTACCTGGGGGAGCCAAACGACCCTTCCGTCCACGTTGGGTTTTACTTGGGTTACTTTCTATTGCTCCCGGTCACTTCACCACGAAATTTCCCTGGGTAAAAAATACAGGGGCGGAGCCAGGATCTTCCTTAGGAGGGGGTGCACCACTAAGGAATTGCGTAGCTGACTGGTGACGTTTATTTTTTGCAGAATACTAATTGTCTTAGAAAGCGGCAGGTCATCTCAGGAGGGAGGGGTGCGCACCCCCTGCTTCCTTCCCCCTTGATCTGCCCCTGATAAAGGGCCCCGATAAAGGGCAATTTTCCCTAGGTAAACGTTACATTTACCTGGGTAAAGTTGCCTCGTGTAACGTCAGCTATTATTGTTGTCTGGTGTTGTCGTTGCCGTACCCGTCGTCTTTTTTATGACCTTCATCTACATGGTTTTCACGTTATGTCATCGCCGCCATGTTGGCGGACGAAAACAAAAGATCTCTCTTTGGCTCCTTTTGTTCGTCCACCAGCGATTGTACATTGCAACGTTGATATGCGTCTCTAGAGGCTGGTTGCAAACCACCTTTTGATGCTAACAGAGTAAACAGATCATTTCTCTCTTTCTTGTTGAGAATGGATTACGCACATTCTCCAAATATGAACATGGATTGTTCACAGGATTCGATTATATCAGGGAATATTGTTTCGGAAAAATTCCTTTCAGGGCAAATAAAATATTAACCAGAAATAGATTATTACATTTTATTTTACTTTCCATTACATTCTTTGAAAGGATTTTGCTGAACACTAAAGGAAATTTAATGAATGCAACATCGCGCATTCGAAATATATTAGAATCTTTCTCATTGAGAAAATATAAAAATTTGAGTAACCGTGAACATGAAATGTCCTAATTTTTTTTTTTTGCATTCTTGACTTTTGTTTTCAACTGCAAAATATGTAATATGAACGACTGTACAAACGTATGGGAAAATGAGTGAAGAAAAAAACATTCTTCCTACCGCCTTTAATTTATTTATAGCATGAAAGAGGTTTGCGAAATTTTATTCTTTTATCCAATTTTTTCCTCATAAAATTCAAAACTGCTATTTTGTCACTTTTTCTTTCTTTTGGGATTCGATCGCAAACGAGCGAGTAAATACAACGACGAATAGACAGTAAACAAAGAAAAATACGTATCATCGTTTACATTCTGAACGTGAAAAATGTCCACAAAGAATATCAAGCAACAATGTGGACATGAAGAACAATTATTCATTTTCAGCAGGGGGGCCAATGGCTATTACACTAAGGCATTGGATCAAATTGTTGAAAATTATTTGCAGGGTCTCTTTCGAGACAAAACGAGT
>NC_090871.1:57144579-57154579 GCF_036669935.1 Montipora foliosa
TTCCATTTCTTGATCTAAGTCTAAATCTAAATTTCAAGAAATATTTAGCGCATAGAACCACTAAGATCACGATAAATTTATCTTCTAATTTGTTCAAAGAATCGCTAAATTACCTTCGACATCTTCTTCCGAACTGACAGCATGCGTATGTTTTCTATGTTTTGGTCGGATCGACAGAGCTGAAAAACGACTGCGCAAGTCACTGATCCGCGGCACGAAACGCAGGCTCAAGGGCGCGCTCATTCAAAAAGACTATCTGTTCGCCGGAAAATGACAGCCGTTGATTAAATCAAAAAAATAAGGTCGCTGTTTGAAAGATAAGGATTTTGTCACAATTTTTGAAGAGTTTTGATGTTTTTCCAAAAATTGAAGGGGTGTACAAATTGTGTAAAAATTGTTTTCACGCGGTAAATGCACCTTTCGTGTGACTATACGGTGAATGGAGGTAACGAGCGCTGCAATGCTTACTTTTTTGACAGTGTTGGCTTTTGTCGCAAGTTTCTCGAACGGTTTTTGCAAGTTGTTGGTTTTCTGGGAGGACCAGAAATTCCCTTAAACCCTGTTTTGGCGATGTTCGGCCGGTGGAATTGGTGAGAGCTTCGAACTTATCGGTGGAGACTAGTTCGTCGAGTGGTTGCGATACAGGACAATGCCTCTTTGTCTGTGTCGGTAAAGAGACATTGAAAAACCTTATGACCTTCCAGATACTCTCTATAATACTCTGAACAATAAAGGAAGACAACTGGTGAATTATAGACCGGGTGGTGAATGGTGACACGCTTACAAAAGATATTTTGGCAAGCATGCTGAAAGCGATATTAAAATGGAGTATGCAAAGATGCAAGAACTCAGGCAAATTGAGCTCCACGTTTCTCCAAATTTTAATACGAATTTATAATTATCATGAAAGCAAAATACATCTTTCGCTCTTTACACAGCATTTTTTGTTAAATTTATAGAAGAGCGATGAAAGCCAGCCCCAACAGAAACTGAGATAAATCGGTGAAAAGATTATACACTGTATGATACACAGAGAGCAGGCAAAAAAGTGCTTCATCCTGGAAAGCCCACTTTCTGACATTAAACAGCTCAGAGAAAATTAATTTGCCCCTTGATTTGCTTGCCTTTTAAAATAAAAATTCATCAGATCCTAACCTGATCAAGAGACGTCATTAATGTTATTTTTCTTTCAGAAAGTAAATCCTTTTTTCCATATTTAACAATTGACAAGAAACTACAAAAAATTTACAAGGATCAGTTCAGACAACACAGTGCATATTGCAAAACTGATCTAAACTTGAGACATTTCACACATGCATGCTACATTGTACTTGATGGGTTTGAACAAAATCTTTAGAGCATAGACAACTAGGAAACATCCCTAAAAGGGGCATTCCACAAAATTAACATTTTCAGCTGTATAGCAAGAAGTTCACTCTAGCATTATCTGCCGACTGGCGTAGGTGGTATTATCCTAAAAAGATGACTGTATATTAAGTAGATGGAATCCAGTCATCAGTATAATACACATATGCAAGAGCTATTCCATGTGGGTCCCAATGCTCAAGAAGATGTTTGTTTTTAATTTTAATTTTTTCTCTGACAACTTGTCATTGAATGTGTTTGAAGGTGTTCTGGGTTTCGACGTCACTACATGTATCTGAAGCATTACTGGGTTGGCAACTCATCAGATCAAAAGCATTCGCAAAGTTTGCGTGCAGGTGCAAACAACATGCATTTGTGATGTTTTTGCTTGAATATGTTGTCCCCATTTTTTTTTATAAGTACAACATTTAAAAAAGTGGCATCTTAAAGCTCTGTTCTGGTCCAAAAAGTTCATAACTGAAAAAAGGTTAAGGACTGGTATTCAGTTCTAAGAAGAAACTGAAAAGTTTGACAATGTGAAGAGTACTAAAGAAACTGCTTAAAACTCAACAGCATTGTCTGGATTTCTCAGTGACTTTATCCAGTCTTTTGTTCCACACTACCAACATGGACAAAGTGAACTCAATAAGATTATTGTGCTTTATTGCTGAGAAAAAAAGGCTGAATTTCTTCTCGCTTCTTTTAGAGCTAATATTTCACAAAACTGCCGCAAATAATACCAGGTGGATCCATCTCCCTAAGGACAAAAAACTAAAATGAATGTTATTGTCCATGAGATGCATATTACAATGCTATAATCTACAATATCATAATATTATTATTTTCCTAGACACAGGAAACTGCACATATAAGTTTTTATGGGGGCTGTGAAAATTAGTACAAAACGTCATTCTTATTACACAACCAAGACAAAGAAAACATGATGAGCTAACCATATAAACATACTATAAACCACACATAAACCAATGACCCTTAACTGTTTGCCTTAACGCATGTTCTTAAATTTTTTGAGTCTAACCATAATTTTGCCTTGGACGTTGGGTTGAACATAGATTTGCAAATAATGGCCAGTCAAGGGGGAAAGAAAAATACCATCTTCCAAGTTTTGACATAGATGTTGACACCAAGTGTGTTGCATTATTACAATAATGATAGATCATTATTATTTGGCGATTGTGGAAGCTAGACTACAATTAAGTACCCTGGGCACCAGAGGTTTTTCTCGCGTGCGGCGGGAATTTTCGGTGTCGGCCAAAGGCCGACGCAGCTTCGGCCGTAGGCCGAAGCCACGAGCGGCGAAGCCGCGAGAAAAACCTCTGGCACGGAGCGGTGCTTTTTACCGTTCCCGATGACCTTTGAGCTTTTTTATCGGATTACATTTATGCCAATCACATGGACGTCTCACGTGGACCGGCACGTGAAGAAATGTCAGAAATGGGTTTCCAATTACAGAAGGTCAAGAGGGGTCAATTCTCTATGGCGTTCGCGGGAGCCAATGTAACTCCCGTAAAGAAAGTTTTGAATCCAAAATTTGCCCTTTCTTGTCGCCTTTGTGGGGCAAGTGTTGCTAATGGTGGTTATTACAGCCTGACATCGGATACTGCCAAAAAGTTAAGTATTTGTTGGAGAATTTCTTCGTTATTCGGTGTTGAAGAAAACCTGTCAGTTGGGCCGCGTTTTCTATGCAAGAAGTGCTTTCGGCGCATTGAACGCTTTGAGGTTACGCTGAAAGAGTTGTCGTCCTTCAAGTCTCGATATATTGAAAATTTGTCACTGTGGAAGGAGGAAGGAGAGGAGGCGAGATCCAAGCGTTGCTCAAGTTCACCTGGTTTTGGCGTGAAAAAGTCGCGGGGTCCGTCAAGTTCGGTAACAAGCGTTGTGCCCGGATCTTCTGGTAAAAATATTAGAAGAGCTCTTGACATTCCTCCCAATCCTGCCAACAATTCAAGACCAAATAACGTTGCAGATGAACTTATGGAGCTTACTCTTCATCCTGCAGATATAGAGGTAATTTTGTCTTTTTATCGATCACTATCATTCAGGACCGCTGCGGAAACAGGCGATTCGATGATGCACAGCTTCCCAGTTATTTACAATTTTAAATTAACCTTTTCCTCTTAGTATCCCTTTTCGAGAGCTGTCTCTGATGGTCTTTACGCTTTCTAAGATTAATACAGACACAGAGTAATATCTGCATTTAAACACGCGTACGTTAAGGCTTTTAACATTTATACTGTTGTTGTTTCAAGACGGTGAAAAATATCTTAACGGGTGTTTTGGCTGTGATCTGTAATTTATTTAGGAAATAATGCTATCAAAATAAATATTATATACAAGAAATTTAAAGTAAAAGCTTTTATCTTTTGATATCTAAGAAAGTCACATAGGTATACTTGTCTTGTAGATTCAAACAGTTGAAAATTATTTATAAGCCCTCTTTTGTCAATTTAGGTCATCATAAACTACCCAAGTGGTAGCAAACGCCGTCTTCCTAAAGATGATGTGGACAGGAAAGCAATTAAACAACTTGTTTTGGGAGAGTATGGCTACGCTGTTAATGCTCTCTATTCAAAGAAAGTTGTTAGAGATGCATTACTGGAAAAAGTTTGCGGCTCTGTTATTGAAGAATGCAAAGATTTATGTTCTGTGAAGAAGCCTTCCATATTGCGCAATACCACACCCGAAGGATTAAAGCAGTTCACAGAGAGTGCACATGTCACTGAACTTTCTGAGCGAGCTCCTGTACTTTACACCATACTGTCTTCTGCTGCTGGAAAGCCTGTTATTAGTAAAGCAAGAAATCAGAATGGAGAAAAGGAAACCAATGATGAGAGTAACACAGCTGCACCAGTGATAAGTATGGCAGCCTCCATTCTTCTGAAGAAGAGATGCCCACAAATGAGTGCTCAGGCATACAGATTTTCCACAGTATTATGGCACAGTGGAGCCAAAAAGCAAGTGAGTTCAAAATTATCTAGATGTGAATTAAGGACATATACAAAGTCTGATTCCTACAGTCTATACCAGCACATATAATTATTTTCCCTGTTTAAAACTCAGACTTTTAATTAAATAATAATTTGTTAAGAGAACTTTCATTGTGTTGATCAAATAAAGTTGATAGACATTATTGTACATGTAAAAAAATGAGTGCACTATTAGTTGAAGTCAATCTCTTGGCAAGACATTCCACCACAGATTGTTTTGTGATGGATTTTAATTCTTAATGGAAAATGTTCACTTAAAATTTAAAACTGATATTTTTTCTTTTAGGTATACAACCGTGGTGTCAAGTGGGGTGTGACAGTTGGCCATACATCGGTAATCGAGAAAATAGAACAAATGGGGAAAAGGTTTGATGAGAAAGTCCTAAACTGGAAGGTTCAGCAAGAGCACCACAAAAGGTTTACAGTCACACTAGCAACGATAAAGGAGTGTGTTGAAGAAGCAGTTCCCACAGTTGAGCCCACAAATGACAGGAACCTTAAAAAGGCAGTTGAAGACAAGCTTGGGCAACAAAAACATTTTATATTTGATGAAAACATTTATTCGGAAGTCAAGAACCTGATCAAGAAAACTACACAGACAGAGCTTGTTAGCAACACAAGTATTGAGACACTGTCAATGCTAATGAAGCAGTCTGACTCAGCGAGACCACTGGGTTATCAAATCATTGGAGATAATGTCGATCTTATGATTAAAGTCAGACATCAGGCTAGTGACAAACCTAACAAAAGCATTCATTGGTTTCATCTGAATGCCGTGAAGGATAGAGTGAGTGGTGCTGGATTGTCTGAAAAGGGATCAATCAAATTAGTTGATCAAGTGGAGAACTGGGAAATCTTGCCATCGTATCAAGATAATGAAGAGCTACTTTATGACTTCATTCCCCTATTTGCACGGGTAATTTGTGACAGGATTCCTGCATTGAAGGTTTTCAAAGATGTTGTAATCAGGCATCTTCCCCACAAATACTCTAATGTTACGAAACAGAAATCTGAACAGGTAACTGCCATTTTTAACCAGTTATGCAAACTGTCGTGGTTGAAATTCCCTTAAGACGGATGCCTCATTGAATTTTTGTTCCTTATTATTATTATAATTATTATTATTATTATTATTATTATTATTATTATTATTATTATTATTATTATTATTATAATTATAATTATAATATTTGGAAGCAGTGACACTGCATAAAGACCGCTATTTTATTTCACTGCTGTTAGGGATGGTTTCTTCTTGCCACTGGCTTTTGTACTTTACAAAATCAATTTAAGTTTAGTTATACTTAACCTTTTTGTTTGATGCCAATGTCTCAATATTTGTACTCTGTGGAAGTAAGTGTTCAGTATTTGCAATTTGCACTGTATCTCATAATTTTTTTAGTCAAACATTATTCCTTTCTTTAAAACTTAGTTTCACAGTGATTATACAATTACATCAATGACTTGCCAAGTAGGCAGTGACATCAATCCAACTATGCCATTACTTCATCTCAACTTTTTTTTCAAGCTTCAGTTTTGTGACCTTAAGACAGCCTTAAAAATACAAATCTATTTAACTGCCTAGTCATTTATTATCTGTCCTACCTTCTTTTAAGGCACCACTAGGATTGCTCTTTAAGAATGAAAACACAAATGATGACATGATTGACATATTAACAGAGCTACATCAAAGGTATGTTCCAGTCATGAAAACAACTGATGGCTCTGGTAACCTGGAAATTGAAGTGCTCCAGAAGGTTTTCTTTGGTGGTGACCAGTTGACTGAAGAGCGTGCACGGAATGCTAGACAAGGTAGAGCTGATGGTGACACAGAGTTTGAAAGATTGGAGGGGCTTGTCCCAAAGGTAGAAGATTGGCATGCAGGAAGAGTTCTTTACCAGGTGGGTTTGTTGTTGACTTAAATCTTATAGGGAGATAAGAAATAAACCAGAATCATTTGGAAGAATAAATTAACCTTAGATGATGCAAACAATCCATGAAAACAAATTGGGGCTTCTTTCTTAGTGGATCATGAGAATGGAGTTGTTAACCTTCCCACATAGAGTGATACTTGAGTATAATTTATTTGCATATGGACATTTCTTTTTCTTTTTAAATACACTCCCTTGTTTTTGTCATTCTTGTCCACTTTGCACTAACAAATACTTAATACAAGTTTCATAAATGAAATCATATTTGTTTATTACTGGAAAAAGTGTTGATGTCAAGAAATAATACTATTCATTTCCTACCCCTAGGTACTGTATGATGTGTTTTTCAATCCCTCTTCTGCAACTGATGTTGGTACTATGTGCAGCAACATGAATGTCATCAACCAAGTGAATGCTAAAACATCAAATGTCCTTGACAACTTCAACCATTGTAAGACCTATGTGAAGCTTGAAACAGACGCATTCATCACAGCTGCTACCATGAAGCACTTTGGAATGACTAACCTTGAGGAGCCTGCTGGAAACTTCATACCTCCCTCAATTTTGGATGGTAGCCAAAGTACACGAAGAATCTGGCTTCACAAGCAGGTTAAAGATATACTGAAGAAAGCTGTTATTGATGAGCAAGAACAGTTTCATGCAACTCTTCAAAATGAACTCATTGAATTGAACAGACCAAAAAGGTTTTACTGCAGGGTCTGTAACAAAGAGTACAGATATGCCAAAGCAAGGAATTCACATGAAAATAACATTCACTCTTTTAGCAGCGAATTGGCATCTCCAGAGGAGTCAAGTGACTCTATGCAACCTCTCACTGAACACAAACCTGTTGATGCACGATACAATTATGCCTGTGCTCGTCTCAATTTTGGTATGCTGCTTTACAATGTTGATGATGCAATAAAGGAGGGGGATGGTGATCGCATCTTAAGATGCTGGAAGTTCATGCTCTTGATATTCAGAGCATACAAACATACCAAGTATGCTTTTGCTGCCTTGCAATTGTTTTTCTACACTTCATGCATATTATCAGAGAGAATGTCACATTTGTTAGTTTGGAACCGAACTGTAAACAACCATGGTGGTAAAGGCCGAAATATCTCTTTGGACTTGAGGTTAGAACACTTAAATAATCTCTTGAAGGAGATGCTAAGGTGTCTTGGTGTCAATGTGACAGAAAACTCAGCTAAACGATGTGGTGAAGCGATGTCAACATTAGAAGAAATGCTGCACAAGATTGATGTAGAGTTAGGTGTCAAGGAGCCTTCTGGGCACCACATCACAGCAAATGATGACCAAGATTTTGCAGCCCTTGTGAAAGAAATTCATGAAAGAGGGGAGCTTTTCTCTTTCAACCCATCTTCTGATCGTAATTACGAAAAATTTCCAGATTTTCAAAGGAACATCTTAAGTGGGCTTGACTTCAATCAGCTTAATAAGTGGTTGAACAGTCACAAGAAAGAAATGTCCCGTCTTCAACAGTAACAGTTATAAATAATGATCCCAATGATATCTGCACTAATGGGAGTTAACTGCACTTCAACAATTGAGTCAAAAAGCTTTCTTTAAGATAACTACTTCAAGACGATAAATGACAAAAGTAAGTTATTACTACAACTCAGAATCTGTGAAAAAGTCACTGTCACTGCCTTCACTGTTGCTATAGATTCCACCATATTCAAGGTCAAATGTCTCAGAAAAAACAAGTTCTTGGTTGTCAGTGCCTGCCAGTGTCTCATCATTAATTTCAAAATCTTCAAAAGAATCTCTAACCATATGGAGGATGTCACAAGCATGCTCTTTTTTGAAAACAGGCAAATTCTCCATTATGTAATCCACATTAAAAATATACTTACAATGAGACAGCACTGACTTAATCAGATTATCGCTAAATCCAGTTGTATACACTGGAGGCAGGTAATAGACTGAGCATGTAGAAGAGAGTTCCCTTTGCCTGTCCCTCAACAATTCTTCAAGCAGTACCCTTTGTTGAAGGGTAGTCTTCCTTTTCTTTAATGACTCTTTGGAGGAACCCCTCAATTGAGAAATGTGGTGAGTAAATGGTATGTCAATGTTGCACTTTGTGTCACTGCATAGACACTTCAAATGGCATGACAAGCAACAGCTATGATCTCCCACAGTGTTGTTAAGTTCTTCAAATTCTGACATTAAAAGGTTTCGCAAACAGGTGCTCTCCTTGGCATACCTTTTTACTGCCTTGTCGCATTTCCGCAAATGTTTCCCTTGGTAAAATAATGCTGAAACTGCCTTCCTGCCATCGCGGCCAGCACGACCAATTTCTTGGACAAAATCTTCAATATTACGAGGAGGCCCATAGTGAATAACATAAACAATGTCTTTGAAGTTAATTCCCATACCAAGAGCATTTGTTGCAAACACCACCCTGCAAGTTCCAGAAGGTTTATAGAGTGAGGTGGTAACTCTACCTTTATGTTTGTCAAGGGTGTTGTGGTGAAACATACCAATCAACATGTTGTCAGACTTGTGATCACTGCTGACGTAAGCATTTTCTTTTAGCTCCATTTTAAAAAAACTAAATAGTTGTCCACATTCCTTGGTAGTCTTACAATAAACCAAAGTTCTTGGGCAAGCCTGTTTTTCAACTATCAACTTTTCAACCAGCCAACTGAATGTGTCAGACAAGTTTTTGTTTACTTTAGCAACATACAAATATATGTTCGATCTATTTGGGCTTGAAACAATCAGGTACAGGTTGTCCTTCAAATTCAGACCATGAATGATTTGCTGCCTTGTCTCTCTGGTTGCTGTTGCTGTAAGTGCCATTACTGGAGTTTTGTCTGGAGCTAGTGAACGAAGCTCACCCAACCGTCCAAAACATGCACGAAAGGCTTGCTGCTTTTCTTTGCTATCATAGCCCCTGGCAAATTAAAACAAATAGACTGTTCAGGATTAATGTTGTCAAGACCTGAAAACATGTTCTTTATGAGTGTTGAGTAGGGCTAATCAATGATAAAACAGGGAAACTCTCCACATACATGAATAAAAGAGAGGAAACAGAAAAAAAGGGTGAAGTAAAAAAAATAATGGTCTTCTATATTGATAAATTATAGAAATTGTCTTTTAAAGACATTATTTACATACCAGGAAACTTTTACACAATGCACAAGTCCCCTCCGCTACTACAAAATCATTGTAGACAATCAACGAAAACAAGTCAAATTTAGACGTCTGTTTTAAGCAAATTTTCCCTCCGAAATACATGTTCTGTGTTTATATTCCTAATCCATCAATGCTACTTGTTTCAAAACATATTGTAAACGTTGAACTAGGAAATTAGTAAAGCTCAAATCGTATTGTTGCAAAAATTGAATGTGATAATTAAGAACTTAATAAATTCATATCACAACGACACTCGTCAACATACCATTTAGGAATAACATGGGCTTCATCGGTAACAATCCCAAATAGGTTGCTTTGATAGATGGGCGACTGAAGCATCTTCCTCCATTTTTCGTTCAGGATAAGCGCCTCAGGGTTTGCAAAGATGAACGAGTATTTCCCAGCGAGTGCGCCATCTTGGTCGGCATCATCTCCGGATAAACAAGTACATGAAATTCCCCGCTGTCGTAACTCCTTCATATGGCATTCGATTAGGGCATTCAACGGGCAAACAACAATCACAATTGCACTTTT
>NC_090871.1:57159579-57162079 GCF_036669935.1 Montipora foliosa
GGTCGTTTACCGCCGGAAATACGACTGCGTTCGCAGGCTACTCCTCTCACGGTTAACTTCAAACTTAGTTTCTGAAGTGTCTATGGACTCATCCTCAGATCTCTATATATGCCCCCCTACGAGAAAATTAAGAAGAAGCCACTCGTCTAGCAGCTCTGTTGAAGCTTCACCCGAAGAAAAACGGTCGAAATCGTCGATCTCTCCGGTGAGTGAGCAACTATTATGGCGGTATTAAACCTCATGGAAAGTGTTAAGGAATCGAAAAACTAGATCTCATCATATTACGGCTTATAAGTTTAGATTCAAGGATGGAAGAACTAAACGAGACGGTGAAGGACCTGCAAGAAAAGGTCTCCTCACTGGGGTTAGAAGTTGTCGGTGTCAAAGACAAGCAGAGCACTCTTGTCAAAAATATTCCACGCATGGAAGAGAATGCAAGATTTGTGGACGAACAAATTAAAGAACCACAGGGAAGCATGGACGGGAAAAAGATGGATATCAGCGACTGCCGTAAGCAAATCCTTTACCTGGAAGCTTATAGCCGTCAGGAAAATTTAAAGTTTGATGGCATACCAGAAGTAGCTGTAACCTCCAGCCATCAAGATGGGTCGACACGGCGCGAAGATACGAAGAATTTGCTGGTTAATTTTATGGGGGGAAGTCCTGGGAATTGAAGATGCGAAAAGTATCGAGTATCAAAGGGTACACAGAATGGATAAGCCAAGGAATGGTACCCGTACAATGATTGCTGATAGAGAGCGTGTGTTCAACCGTGGCCGAAAACTAAAAGATACGAACTATAAAATGTATGTAGACATCCCTAAAGAATTACACGAACTGAGGAAAAAGCAGATGGATAAATTGAAGAATGCCAGCCAGTAAAGATGGAAAACGAGCTTACTTTAGCAAATCGGAGCCTGATAAACTTTTTATTGACGGAAATATGTTCAGTTGTAAGACCTTATCGGCTTGTAAATAATTCTCATTTTTGGTATTCGGCCATAGGCATTTCTATTCTTTTTTTATTCTAGATGTTTTAACGGCGAAAGAGCGGTATATGAATAGCTTGAAAGTAACGAAAGGCAGTTTACTAGAAAGGCTCGTAGATAATCTTTAGATCTCCTGGTAATTATGGGATACCGGTTGAATTTTACATTAAATTCTGGCCAATTATTGGTGAACCTTTCATTAATTGTGTTAATGAATGTTTTACTGATGGTGAAATGTCGTTCTCACAGAAACAAGCTGTAAACATTCCTTATTGAAAAGAAAGGAAAGGATCGTTAATTTCTAGAAAACTGGAGACCGATTTCGCTTGTTAACGTAGATGCAAAAATTGTCTCTAAGGTCTTAGCGACAAGGATCAAAAATGTCCTTCCGAGTATCATCATCACAACCAGAGTGGCTTCATGAAAGACCGCTGTATAGGCGAAACTGTCCGATCGATTTTTGATCTAATGGAGTTTTCTCTTGAAGAACATATTCCTGATTTAATGATCTTGACTTCCACAAGGCCTTTGATAGCTTAGAATGGAGCTTCCTAGTTAGCTGCTTGGAAAAGTTTCATTTTGTTCTCGATTTTATTTGCTGGGTTAAAGTTGTGTTATTAATAATGGCCTTATAACGGAATACTTTACTCTGGAAAGGGGCGTGAAACAAGGGGATTCCCTCTCTTCATATTTGTTTGTGGTTGCGGTGGAAACTCTAGCAATTGCAATTCTTCAAAATGTGGAGATTAAAGGTGTTAAAATTGGTGAAGAAGAAACAAAGCTCCTTTAGTACGCTGATAATACAACGGTGGTTACCCGATTCGGCGCGTGCTCTTTTTAGTCTTTTTGATGTCTTCACGAAACTTTCGGGCGTTTCGCGTTTGCAGTTTAACGTAAACGCGATGCTTTAGGTAATTCCCATGAAAATGACGTACCATCCAGAATTTTTTCAAACTTGGCACAATTGATATTCATATACAGGACATTTAAAAAATGAAATAAAGAGATGTGGGGACCGTGCTTGTTTTCGAACTGTATGCCCTTTATTCTAAGAGATTTTTTACCGAATTTCGCGAGAAGCGTTCGAAACTAGATCAAACGGAAAAATTGTTATTATGTAGCAAAAGCTACTGAATATTACTGAAAACTTGAAGCTGCTTGTTTGTCCGGGCTATCATCTTTAAGAAAGTGATTCAAATTGCTCAATGTTGCAACGAAATGTAAGCAAATTGGACCGCTACAGTCATCACCTTGCACTCAGTGTCAGGCTCCAGAATGCAGTTTCACGTCATTTATAGGAAAATACTACAACTTCTACTATCCAACTTGTTTTTCTCCTCAAAATATACCTATTACGAGTAAATAAAACCTTTCAAAATGGGGGGTCACCGTGCTCGTTTCTTCCCAACACGATGATAAATGGATGGCAAAGGGGCAATTTCGGCTTCAAAATGGTCCTTTTCCGAACGTGAAAATGCCTACTTTCACGCAAAAACGGCAAGCGGCAGCCG
>NC_090871.1:57172079-57177079 GCF_036669935.1 Montipora foliosa
AGGGAACTGATTTAGTGTGCACAGCATGCGACAACCTTCAAAAAAATAACCCTCCGATTCCTACAAAATACCTGCGGGAAATGCTTAGACTTATCCTTAAAGAAAATTATTTCCAATTAAATGGAAGACATTACCTACAAACCCATGGAACTGCTATGGGAACCAATACGGCAGTTTCTTTTGCCAATATTTTCATGGCTAAAATTGAAACAGAAATTCTAAGCAAAGTCGTCTCATAACCTACAGTTTGGAAACCCTACAATGATTGTCTTTTCCCTGTGGGACATACGTAAAACGGACATAGAGACCTTCATCGAACAAGCAAACTTACATCACCCTACGATTAAATTCACGGTAGAAATATACTGAAACACAATAGTATACAAAGGCACGAGATTCAAGGATCAATCAATCCTTGATGTAAAAACACATTTTAAACCAACGGAGACCTTCCAATATATGCATTTTACCTCTTGTCACTCGTCAATTAAGAGTGAAAAACGGATTCGTCAAAGGTACGTAAGCCGCCTTACGAATCCTTAGAACAAACTCCTCAATGGACACTTTCGAGGAAAACATTGCAAAATTTAAAAGACATTTGCGGAGCAGAGGTTAACCACGCAATTTGGTAGAAAAACTACTATCAGAAATCAAATTCACAAGGGCGGGCTCAGTGCTTAAAGGAAATAACAAAACACAAAAAGATATTTTACCTTTTTTGACACAATACCAGCCATCAGTGTCAAACTTAAAAGAAGCTTCACTCAAAAAATGGCATTTAATTCAAAATCAAACCCTACCTCGCCAAATTTTTGAAGAACCACCTATCATTTCGTATAAAAAAGGAAAATCCTTAAAAGATCTGCTTGTTAGAGAAAAACTATAAAACGTTCTATACATGTTTTCACACACGAAGGGAATCAGTGTGGCCCGTCACGCCTTGCGTTTCTTTTCTCATTCCGATTGAATGTAACTTTCCAACACTATTTTTTTCTTTTCCCTTCCTTTTCCCCCATTTATTAACCGCGTGGCCATGGGCCGAGCGCGGTTCTTGCTCTGCACGTTGTTTATTAACCGCGCGGCCCTGGGCCGAGCGCGGTTCTTGCTCTGCAATCGGTTCATTTACTTATTTTTTAACCGCGCGGCCATGGGTCGAGGGCGGTTCTTGCTCTGCAATCGGTTTATTTTTATTTTTATTTTTTCGTTTTGTCGGAGAGCTGAACCAGACTTCCACTCGGCCACATAGTCAGTGGGACTTCCAGTCACGCAACTTAGGATGTTTATCCGCCAAAAAGCTGTTAAAAGGTTAATGTACTTAAAATTTTATGAATATAGTCCGTTCTTTATTTACAACAAAACATATATTTTTTTGTGTCTTATTGAAACATGTAATCGTGACTTTTAAGAAAGAAAGCTAAGACTATTACGTCATCGGAGATTTCACAACGGCTACGACTGATGGTGCAATCGGAGATTTGACAACGGCTATAAGTAATGGTGCAATACCTTTGTGTGCAGCCGTTGTTGTCAGTTCGTTGTGCTACAGATTGATCAAGTGATTTTGGTTCTATAGTCATCAGTGAATCAACAAGGACTGCTTGAGAATGTGTACTACGTTGCGACTATAGTGGTAAGAAAACAGATAAAATGTAGTTTTGTTGGTGAGCAGATCCAAATTTCTATTCGGTCATATAGTCAGTGGCACTTCGAATCACGCAACTTATGATGTTTACCGGTATTCGCCAAAAGTTGTTAAAACGTTAATGTACTTAAAATTTTATGAATATTCCACTCTTTATTGAGCACAAAATATATTGCCTTTTTGTGTTATTTAAGCGGTTGATTCGAAGCGAGTATTGAATACATAAAAGGTCATTATGTCATCCATGGAATGTGTCGACGTTTCAACTTTCATTGGTAGGGAAATAACCACCGTACTTAAGATAGCCGTGGATTACGTAATTCTTAAATTAAGTGTCGAATGTGACTACTTTGCTAGGCCCATACTCGTGTAAAAAAACAATTAAATTTAATCGCGACTTTTAGGAAAGAAAGGTGTAAGTTGTTAAAAGTGTTATTATCGAATCGCTCATACCCATAGATATCCTGATGACAGTTCCAGATTAATTAAGACCATTACGTTATCGGACATTCCTCGGAGATTTCACCTCGGCTATAAGTGATAGTGCAATAAGTTCGTGTGCAGTCGTTGTTGTCAGTTGTTGTGCTACAGATTGATCAGGTGATTTTGTGTCTATAGTCAAAGTGAATCAACAAAGACTGCTTGGAATGTGTACTACGTTGCGACTATAGTGGTAAGAAAACAGATAAATTTTCAAAGCGCGGCTTTAAGATCTGAAAGATCCTCTTGTTTTTTTTTCTTTGTGTAGGTGAGCAGACCCAAACCTCCACTCGGCCATATAGTCAGTGGGACTTCGAATCACGCAACTTATGATGTTTATTCGCCAAAAGCTGTTAAAACGTTAATGTACTTAAAATTTTATAAATATTCCGCTTTTTATTTAATACAAAAAAATATTGCCTTTCTGTGTTATGGAAGCTCTTGATTAGAAGCGAGTATTGAATACATAAAAAGCCATTACGTCATTCGTGGAATGTGTCGACGTTGCAACATTCATTGGTAGGGAAATAACCACCGTACTAAAGATAGCCGTAGATAACGTAATTCTTGAATTATATGTGACTCGTGTGACTACTTTTCTACCCCTTTACTTATGTAAAAAACCAATTAAATTTAATCGTGATTTTTAAGAAAGAAAGCTGTAAGATGTTAATAGTGTTATTGTTGTATCGT
The DNA here is from genome assembly GCF_036669935.1 of Montipora foliosa. NCBI lineage: Eukaryota > Metazoa > Cnidaria > Anthozoa > Scleractinia > Acroporidae > Montipora > Montipora foliosa. The sequence continues at coordinate 57,174,895 of NC_090871.1, forward strand.
TCATACCCATACATATCCGAAGAAAGGTCCAGATTAATTAAGACCATTACGTGATCCGAGATTTCACAACGGCTGCGACTGAAGAGGAAGAAGAAGAAGAAGAAGAGGAAGAAGAAGAAGAAGAAGAAGAAGAAGAAGAAGAAGAAGAAGAAGAAGAAGAAGAAGAAGAAGAAGAAGAAAAAGAAGAAGAAGAAGAAAAAGAAGAATCGGCAGTGCTAATCACCCTTTATTTGCAGTGTTGAGGACTGAATTGCAAAAGGGCGCAGCTCTCATCAGGCTGAAAGCATACAATGGCGCCTCCGGCTGCCGCTATAGAGCCCATGTTTGATGTTGGAGCACAGCACCACAGCTAAATCTTAATTAGCTGTGAGTCGATTTTGATGAGTACCGGAGTACCCGGGGAAAAAGCCTCGAGTCAGGTTGAGATCGACTGAAACTCAGCCCACATGCTGGCCGAGGCCAGAATTGAACCCCGGCTCGCAGTGGTGGGAGGCCCGATAGATAACCACTAAGCCACCCTGACTCCCTGATGGTGCAATCGGAGTTTTCACAACGGCTATAAGTGATGATGCAATAAGATCGTGTGCAGTCGTTGTCAGTTGTTGCTACAGATTGATCAGGTGATTTTATGTCTATAGTCATCAGTGAATCAACAAGGACTGTTTTGGAATGTGCACTACGTTGCGACTATAGTGGTAAGAAAACAGATAAATATTTTCAAAGCGCGGTTATAAGATCTAAAAGATCTTCTTGTTCTAAATTACCTTGCCGCCCAATGCATATTAGCGTTTGCAGTTTGGGGCAGGCCAACACCCTTATCACCGGCAGTAACTTTTCTTAGTTGTCTAAAAATACATTTTAAAAGAGAAACAAGGCAATTTCTGGCACTGGCTGCAAAAAACACCTTAGTCTCCTTCAGTTTGAAGGGATGTGGTTTGATAACAAATTAAAAAGAAAGACGAAGAACAAGTCAATAAAAACTCGTTAACGTTTAAAGCTTTGATTACGACTGACGCCTCCTGTTGCCTCCTCTGCAGCGTTTTCGGTCAACTGAAAATCTGCGTTTTTCGGATGGGGCCATAGGGATGCCCAGATGCTTTATACTGAAAAGTTGTACTTCTTGTATGACTATTCATGAGCATGAGCTTGTAACCTCTTGTAACTGTGTGTAACGGCCTGTGACCCCATGTAACTGTGTGTAACTGCTCGTAACCCCTTGTAACCGTGTGTATCGGCTTGTTACCGCTTGTAACTGTGTGTAACGGCTTTTAACACCTCGTAACTGTGTGTAACAGCTAAATGTGTGGACCGACTTGTAACCCCTTGTAACTGTGGGTAACGGCTTGTAACCCCTTGTAAATGTGTATCACGACATGTCACCCATTGTAAAATGTGGGTAACTGAAACTTTGTGACCGTGTGGTTCAAACTTCAAATGGAGGCATGCACAGAACTGTATTGCAGCGGTCTTTTTCCTTCTTTGTTGTCAAGTCTTACTTGTGTAACGTGTAACGGCAAGTTACCGGTTATAATTAAGATATTCGTATGCAACACTCTTAGCAAACTCAACCCACTTCTCTTTACGCCTTTTCTCCTTGGATGGTTATGATCGAAGAAAGGTAGATAGATAGATAGATTTATTAAATAAAACCATTGCAGCCAAGGGCTGAATTACGGCTATTTACAAGTGAACAAAGATTCTAAAATATATTTAAAAACTAAATCTAAAAATATATTAAAAGCAAAGTTGCACACCGAGAACTAAAAGCTAAGAAAAGGAAGAATTTGCCATTAAAAAGCTCCGCTGAAAGTGATTTGTCTTACAAAGAGGGACATTGAAAGTCGTCTTTTTCCTGAGAGTTACTTGGCATTCATTCTTTGGCGGCAGTAAGTGATGGAGCCTGTGGTTGGGGTCTTGAAGGATCTTATCGAAGAGGCGCGTGGTGAGTTCCTCTCTTCGAGCGCTTAATATCGGCAGCCCCAGGGCGCCGCACGCTTCGAATATCTCAAGGTGGGATAGATGATACGAAAGGCTCATTTTTGAAGCCTTTCCAGTTCATCTGATAGGTATATGGGAAGGCTATTATGAAAGGTCTCGCAGGCGTATTCGGCGAAAAGGCCGAATGCATGTAGTGTAGAAACATACAAGTTCATGCGAGTCGAGGCCCGCTTGTTTTAACTGCCTC
>NC_090871.1:57184579-57194579 GCF_036669935.1 Montipora foliosa
CACTTATATTCGAACAGACTTAACTGACCAGAGTGTAATTTGAAGTGCTAAGTTTCTACCCGATATGAACCATGTGAGCGTTAGCCCTACTAATGGAAATAGGCCCACACAAGGACAGAGAAAAACTCTGACCAGGGTGGGAATTGAACTGACGACCTTCGGGTTAGATCACCGCTGCTCTACCGACTGAGCTACAAGGTCAGACGGGAGCAGGCCGTGGGAACTGAAGATGTTAAAGTCACGGCAGTGAAAATGTACAAGTACAAGGAAGGATTACGTTTTTAAAAACGTTGGCCGTGTGGCACTTATATTCGAACAGACTTAACTGACCATATGGGGTAGAAACTTAACCCCAAGGTCGTGGGTTCAATTCCCACCCTGGTTAGAGTTTTTCTCCTGTGTGGGGCCATTTCCATTAGTAAGGCTAACGCTCACATGGTTCATATGGGGTAGAAACTTAGAACTTCACATTACACTCTGTCAGTTAAGTCTGTTCGAATATAAGTGCCACACGGCCAACGCTTTTAAAAACGTAATCCGTCCTTGTACTTGTACATGTTCACTGCCGTGACTTTAACATCTTCAGTTCCCACGGTCTGCTCCCGTCTGACCTTGTAGCTCAGTCGGTAGAGCAGCGGTGATCTAACCCGAAGGTCGTCGGTTCAATTCCCACCCTGGTCAGAGTTTTTCTCTGTCCTTGTGTGAGCCTATTTCCATTAGTAGGGCTAACGCTCACATGGTTCATATCGGGTAGAAACTTAGCACTTCACATTACACTCTGGTCAGTTAAGTCTGTTCGAATATAATTGCTACAGGACCAATGTTTGCAAAAACGTAATCCTTCCTTATTCTTTTCTTTGGTCAGTTGTTTTTGTTCTTCCGTTTGTAGTTCTTATTCTTTGTGTCGAGTAACCTGCTTCTGGGCATCTTCTTTCAGGTAATGGGCCTGAGCAGAACGACCCAGCTGAAGGAAATGCTTCGTGAGTGTAAGAGAATCAGGACCTTTGAAAGCCTTAAACCCATCCGTTCAGTGTTGCACGTATGCCATTGACTAAAGAGTCACTTAGTCGTGCTGTCATCTGTTAAACTTTAACCACCTCTGTATTACAATGTCCAAGAATAAGATCTGTCTTTACATAATTGATGGTGATCCGCCAAAAGTGGTGAACACGGACGAGACGTCATTTCTTTTAATCACTAAAACAATATTTATACGAAATATAGGAGCTTTTGGCTAAGTGTGCGACTTTTATAGGATATATAAGAAAATAGGAACATAGGATTTATAAAAAAGCTGGAATATATAAATTATGTACAACAAGGGAACCACACCGCACAATGTCGCTGGTAGTGCTCAGAGTGCCATGGGAGTAGCCTCTTGCTCTTGCAGCCATCGCTCTGCTTCCTGTATCTCTCTTTCCTCTCTCTCCCTCCTTTCTCTCTCTCGTCTTTCCCTGATCATTCGTTCCAGGCTTTCTATTTCTCGTCTAAACTGTGCACGTTCCTCTCGTTCCCTAAGCATCTGTTCAACTAGCGCAGAGGCATGTGCCACAAGTCGTTCGAAAGCAATAAGTAAATCATTGACTGCCTCGATATAGTTTGTTCCAATGTCTCTATTCAGCAAAGCTCCTCTGGAGTTGTTTTCATCGGAATTACCAGAAACTGGTGCAAGGCTGGTCCCTGCGGCATTGCCATCACCAGGCGCGATTGAGGAAAAATTTCTGTTACGAGTCCATGTGTTGTTACTTGCATTGACAACAGGTGGCCGACTTGTTGTAGCTGCGACAATTCTGCTGAAAGAAACACAGCAGGTCGAAACGGAGAATGGAGAAGGCAAACCAGAGTTGTCCACAATGACAGCACTTCTAGTGGAGGTACCTGGTTCGTGATACCCATTCGCAAGTGATTGGCGTCCAAATGCTAAATCAGCATTGTGTGACCTTTCATTCGCGGCCTGTTCATTTGAGAACATACTTTCATGAACAGCTTTGTCTTGCGAATGTCGTACTAAGAAATCCCCAGCCAAGCCATCGGATACAGGGCTGGCGATGGGTGGGGGCGGGGGTGGTGATATAGCAACCTGTGGACGTTGTATTTGGGAGATTTTAGGTCGAGCGCCCAAACGTTCCCAGTCAGTCGCAGAGGAACTGGATTCATCAGATTCATGCATTCGCAAAGTTGTCTGACAATGTGCATTGGAACTTTGTTGCAGCTGGAAGGGATTTCCATCATCAACATGTGAGCGTACTGGCTCGGTCAAAGGGCAGAAGGCAGAGCTATCTGAAGAGATGATCGGTGAATCATACTCATTGACACAACATGGAGATCTTCTTCTGTCAGAACCTGTTGTTCTCGATACCCCATAACACGAATCAGCAGACTGTCCCTCAAAATTTTCAAACTCAGTATTTCCCCCATCAGTCACATCATCTGTACTGTTCAATAACTGAGCCTGCCCTGGAACCTCTTCTTCACTGCTGCCTGTATTGAGCCTGACGTCACTCTCATTCACGATTTCACCGCGTGCTGCAGCAGAATTAGTAGTTGAGGACAATTCTGGTGCTTTTGCTGACATCTCGGAGGACTCTTGTGAGCTGCTACTTGAACAAACTGGTGTACCTTCAGCGGTGCATAAAGCCAACATGTTAGACGCACTAACAGATATGGTGCTAGCACCACTTGATGGACCACTTTGATCACAAGAGACGGGGACACTAATGCCGTCTTTGGAATTGGAACCGACACTATGATCATTATTCTCAATGTTAATTGACATAGGATTCTCACTGTCAGTCTCAAAAGGAACAGATGCAGACAAGTCGAAGTCATTATCTGGTGTAAACTTCTGGCCATTGTCTTCACTTCTGTTGGCAAAACCTATTGTGGACGTGCAAGACTTAGATATACGAGTTGCACATCTTTCTTCACCTTGTTCTAGATCTTGCAATCTTTCATCTCTCGATGGTAAAGAATCCGATGATGTTCCAACACTCTCTGAAATTTCAAACAAGGTGGCAAAATTAATGCATGTACCTGAATCAGAGAGGTGAACGATGCTACAGAGTTCTGAATACGAAAAACAGCATGCAAGTGGAATAACAGGATTAAAACAAGTAAAAAGCCTTTGACACTCGGTTCAACATCCTGCAACATTTGTTGCTCAAGAAATGTTGAACAATGTTACACAGACGAGTTGAATGGAATAGAGCTGGGCCCAGTTGTTGGAAAGCGATAAACTTAATCCAGGATTAGCGTAAACTTTTACACAGCCGAGTTGAACGGAATCGCACTGGTCTCTATTTTCGTTCAACAACGTTCAACGTGTTGAATGGCATACTTCAACATTCAACATGGCATGACTCACTGTTCAACATCTGTTGATCAACAAATGTTGAACCGTGTGTCACAGACGAGTTCAACGGCCACTTTCAAAAATTCCATAATACTCTTTATTTGCCCCGCAAAATTTTGCATAAGCATTGTTTCCACTTTCTCTTGGGACTTGGTCCCAAGAGGAAATAAAACTAGTGCTTATGCAAAACTTTGGAGGGCAAACAAAGAGTGTTATGGTGTTTTTGAAAATGGCCTACTGCTCAGTGGTTGAGCATTGCACCGGCATCACAGAGGTCGTGGGTTCAAATCCTGTTGAAGCCACCTGAACTTTTTTTCAGGTGTCCATAAGAGACAATAAATTGCTTAAATTGTTTAGCTAAGGACGAGGATAACTTTTCCGTTTCACCTATAGCCCGCACTTCAAATGTATACATTAGTTTCATGCAAATGTACATTGCAACAGTGGCTGACTAACAACATCTAAAATACTGGAACATGGTATGGGAAAGAAAACCCACTCAGATCCCAACATTATTGAGGTAGGAATGGTCAAGGTGGATGATACAGTCCGTATTCCCACACAATTCCACATAAGAAATTTGAAAGCAATCTTAAAACTCGTCCCACCCAGGAACCAAAGACATTGTTGGCTCGCACAAAATCAAACCTTCCTCCACAACAAGAAATGCGTGATCAAGCCCCAAAACATCATCTGGAGTGGGATGCTACTGAGAACCAAGCATAATATCATTCCTTGGAGGATACAACTTGTTAGGTTCTTCAATCATTCCACTTCTTTGTACATGTACAATGAAGCAGCTCGGGAAACGTTACAAAAAGCAAATTTTAATAGTGATAGTGTTGTTTTCTGCACTAACTATAGGGTTTTCTTCAGCACACAGGGTTTCAAACCTAATTATCATATTGATGGCTCCTCTTTAATTCTCTCTCTGTCCTTCTGATAGCCTTTTTGCAATGACTTTCCCATGGTAAAATTTATTATAGAAATGGAATAAGCTCATTACAGAAAATCTGCACTAGCACTATTGAAATTGCCGTTAAAACCACTCTTTTCTAGGTTCAGCCTACAACGTTGGAAATTAAACCGTCACGACAAAATCTTTTTCCCCATAGACCATTTTACGGGTACGGTGGCCATTTGGAAATCCATTGTTTCAAATAGCTATTATGGAATTCTAAGGGGGTATGCATACTAATTTGCCCCCTTTGAATCCCACAATAGCTACTTGAAACAATAGATTTCAAAAATGGCCAACATACCTGTAAAATGGTCTATGGATCAGAGAATTCAGTCCATACCACTGGTTTTACTCTCAGGATAGGGTAATCCAAGTTTCTCCAGGAGGTCAAAGCGCTGGATCCCTTTAAGCAGCTCACCAATGTCTGTGCAAGGGTGTTCACTGACTCTTTCCACTTCTTTTAACAGTTCAAAGCCCACCTTCATCTTTGCAAGCCTGAAACCATTAAGTTTGTCCCTGGCCAGAATCTTCATCTGTTTGAATTCCTCAGGTGATAATGAGTTGGAAATGTCTATAAACCTTGCTTGCAAGTTCAAATCTACCAAAATATTGCACAACAGAGGTGGATTTTAACATTAATCTTCCACAATTCCCAGAGCAAGTTACATGTAGTTACTTTAAGGGCCACAGCTTCTTTAGCACCCTTAAAAGTAAGGATCATGTGGAAGGAAACCTGTGGTGTGAGCCAATGCAGATCTACCAATTTGGACCACACCAGACAAAACAAAACAAAGAAAGAAAAATCACTCATAAGAATGATGTAGGAGCCTGAAAGGTCAAACTGCAACATCAAAATACTGTTCACATACCTGGGTTGTCTTGGAGTGAAGCTGCTCCACCAAGAAGTCTTCCATTGGTGGTTCCACATTTGAATGATGCACTGGCCCTCCAAGATATACTCTCATCACTAGCAATTTCTCTGGGTACTGAAAGAAGTTTGCCACTACGTTTCTCTCTGTCCTCAAGAAACAGATATCGTCCAACCTCTGCTCTGAGTTGCTGATTTTCTGCCTCCCTCTGTCTTAGCTGTTCCTGTAATTCATTTATTTGTTCCAGTAATTCAAAGGAATTATTCTGAAAGGTTGCAGACTCCTCAGTCTTACTTAATATGACAGGATCAAGATCAATATTTCTGGTATTTCTCACTCCAATACCGTTTGAAGCTGAAACTTTCATTTCCTCCAAGGACCTTTGACATTGTGGATGATGCTGTACCTTAATATGCATATCAGGACATTCATAAGATTCTCCAAGAGGCTCTTCTGGTCGTTTTGGAACACCGTCTATTGAATCACAGTTATCTGGGTTTTCCTTTCCATTTAATTCAGTCTTCAACTGAAAAACGTCTGCATAATGGTGTGTTTCCTTTGTTTCTGGTTTACTTTGTGCTTTAGCTAGACAGCCAGCAGCCAAATCCTCATCTGAACATTCGCAAGGCTCCTCTTGTAATTTGGATGCCAAAGTTGACTTCTTTAGATTGAATGGATCACCTAGGCTTACTGCAATTTCTTTCTCTTTTAATTCAGTCTTAAACTGACAAACTTCTGCATATTGGTGCGTTTCCTTTGATGTCGGTTTACTTTGTGCTGTGGCTGGACAGCCATCAGCCAAATCCCCCTCTGAACACTCACAAGGCTCCTCTTGTAATCTTTGACGATGACCAATGCACCCAATCAGGGTTGAAGATGCAGAAGAAGACTTCTTTAGAGTGAACGGATGACATGATGCAAACAAATCTGGGGTTGCTGGTAGTGAGTTAAGAGAAGATGCTGAAAGAAATTCTGATGACAGGAAGGAGTGTTCCTCAAAGCTGTCACTTTGAGGGATGACACTGTTCAAGGCCTCATGCTCAGGTGCAAAATTAATTGTGTCACTCAACAGGTACTCCAACAAGCATAAGCAAACATCTGCATGACTTCCAGAGTGAATTTCCTATTAAACATACAGACAAAAGTAATATTTCTACCTCGTACATCATAATAAAATACTGTGATTACAAGACAGTAACAATATTGGAGACACTTTAAGCCATGGACTTTTTTCGGTTATGGTAACAAATCTGATCCAATGATAGACAATCAAACAAATCGACTATCAGCAGATCCATCAGTCAGCAACAACCTTCAAAGTTCCTACCACGCATCAGCAACGTGTCCGTGTTGTCAATTTTCATACATATCTTTTTTGCCTTGAAGAATTTTGAAGAGATGAACAATGTATTGTGCATGATATTCTGCAGTCCTGCACCTTAATGCCACCATATTTACTATGTAACTGTTTTCATGTTTTACTTGTTAGCCGACATGTTGCCTGACGTGTTGGTGGTGTGTCACCTGACAATGTTTTTACTTGTTGAATGAAGTGAATGTCCATTTGAGCTGCAGGCTATAGATGAAAGAGAGAAGTGATCCTCGCACTTATCTGAACATCTGAACAATAATTTTAAGCGATTGTCTCTTGTAGACACTTTAAAAAAATCACGGAGCTCCAACGGGATTCAAACCCATGACCTGTGTGATGCTAGTGCAATGCTCTACCAACTGAACTAGTATGAAGCCCCTCAGTGGTGAGCAGGTCAATTTGTTGGGCTCATTTGTTCCTGAGTGACTGAGTGGCTTCATAGCTCTATTGGTAGACTTTTGCACCGGCATTGCACAGGTCATGGGTTCAAATCCTGTTGGAGCCACCCGAATTTTTCAGGTCTTTATAGGAGACAATAGCTTAAATTGTCTAGATTTGTGCGAGGATCGCTTTTCCTTTTAGATGTGTTTTTACTTGACAGTTGTGTGTGTGGTGATTACTCCAACAACGCACTGACTGATGCATTGGTTGAATTGGATTCGTTACCATAACCATTTTCTTTTTGGTCACTCCCAAGAGTTTTTGGTAGAGTTTGGTGATTTCCTGCACCAAAAGGGCAGATGTGATTAAATTATACATTATAAAAAAAACTTTTCCAAAAGTAATAATTATTATTAAGGATAAAATGGCCAACATCAAAGAATGATGTTTCATTGGCTCTGTGTCATCATAAGCAGATTTTGAGAACTCTTTAAATAAAAGTTCATGTGATTTAATACCAAGGTTCGAGTCTTACCATTAAAAAAACCCTGAATGTTATTTTATGATGAAGGAAAAAATGAAGTCTACAATGTATGTGTAACTCAAAACTGATGGCTAAAAATCTCATGGAAACTTTCTTATTGGTAAACAAACTGAAAAGAAAGGTTTCCAATAATCCAGGAATAGCTTTTAAATCAGAGTTTGAACAACTGGTCGATTGTCCTTTGGAGGACACAATTTGGTGTCAGCCAATGAGTGAGTCAATTGTCTGTGAATCACACAAGTCATGTACATGTACATTGGTTGGGGTGTCGTCCAACATGTTGTCATTGGATTTGCTTTAGCCTTACCCTACATAGATGATAGCTGGCTGTTGAATATTTTTTTTTGGCACCCCACTACTGTATGTTTTTACCTGAAATCCTCTTTTAAATCCCACGGTAGTGACAAGACCTTTAAAATAACCCTATCCTTCGTAGCTTAGACACCATGCAATTTTACTCATCAGTGGGAGCCACTTGAGAGGTGAAGGGTTAAAAGTCAATTTAGGGCATGGACCGTTAAAGAGCCCCCGTGATCGAAAAAACCACTTCCTTTTTTCCTTCAGATTTTGAACGTGTGTTTGCTTAACACCTGACTGGCAAAATTTTGAGCTTTGATTATTATCCAAAGGCCGTTTACTTTGAGTGTAAGTTTTGGATTTCACGGTCCGCCATTACTCACGTTCAAAACTGACCAATTGGACCTCAGAGGGTTGGATCCAGGGAAAAGTGACGTCAGAGGCTCATTAGCTTAAAATTTCAGCGTGTGAATGCAGCTTATTATATATGCAAAGCGTGAGTTTAAAAGTCTGAAAGCCCAAAACCCCCGTGCTGCATATTAATTCTGCGGCGTACACACGTAATGCATTCTTAAACTAGTGAGCCTTTGACATCATTTTCTCCTCGATCCAGCTCTCTCAAGAACATCATGTTAGTAATGGCGGACCATTAAATAATCTTTTAAATGTCTTTTTGAAATCAAGGCTTAAAACCTGGGTCACTTAGTGTTTTGTTAACATAGTTTTGAAATCCAAAGAAAAATATGAATTGATTTTTTGGTCACAGGGGCACTTTAAAAAGCTAAATTGTGAGCATCAAATGAATTCAAATAGTTTTTCATTAAAAAAATCAGTTCCAATTTTTCACCTTTTGCCTAGTTCTCTCTCCATTATACAAACTATGAAAATATTTTTCACTTTCATTGGCACCAAGACACCAGTCAGCTATGGGGGGTGTGGTACAAACTGTGAGTTTTTAACATCCCATTTTCAAAAATATAGAGGAAAGCCAACAAATTTGTTTGCATATGCTGTACATGCAACTAAATTTCTGGAATGCAGAAAAAAACATCAGAAACTCTGTACAGGCTGAAAACATCAAAAACATTTTACCTGATTCTGAAGTGTGCTCACATGGCATTCCTCATGAAAGTCAGATTCTAAGACCTCTGCACTTGCACAATCAAGAGATGTTTTGTTTGATGAGAATGGTTTCTGGTTACTTTCCTTGCCACAATTCCTAGTTGAAGATTCTCTGTTGCTGCCTTCACAATGCAAGGAGTCCCTACAAGTCACTCTATTTAAAAGATGTTTAGTGCCTGAATTTAACTCTTTCTTTGTGAAAGAGTCACTTCCACAATTCTTGACGAACACTCCTGATTGAGGACTAGTGATCGATGATTCAGTCTTGACTGCATTGCTGCAATTAACGTTTGAAGATTCCTTGATGCCAACCATACGGCAACCTTCACAAGACAACTGTACAAGAGGCTCAAAACTGATTCTGAAAGTCTCGTACAAAGACAACATCACATTTTCTAGAGCAGATTGCACAGAGAAACAGAAACCATTTGAATTTGTTTCATTCAAATGACGGGACTTGACTCTTAATACTGGTAACTCCTCGTCCACAAAAACAGAGAAGTGACAATACCTGCTATGTCGAGAAGCGAAAAAAGCAAAATTTATGTGTGGAGAATGACCATCAGCAACCTCAAGAACTTTTACATCGTTTAGGATTGGTTCTTTACTTGAGCTAAAAACCAAGCTATCAAATGCTAGTTCAGCTGTGCGCTTGTTGGAAAATTCATAGGAAAGGTATGAAACATGAACAGCGGGCTGAGATGATGAATCTTGTAAGGCCCACGAAGTTAAGCAATCAAAATTTGCACATTCTTTACCTGGTTCACCCAACTTAATCTCTACTAAAAGAGGAAGACAATCAATTTGAAAACACAGGGACAAACTTCTGAGTGGAAGTTCAAGATAGAAGTCATGCGTCTCCTCATAATTCTTTCTGAATTTGGGCTGCAAAAAGAGAGTGCTGACACTTTCACGGATCTGAAAGTTCAAATTCCTCAACTCTTTCATCTCTTGAATTTTGCAAGAGGTCCTCCAAAACAGAATGCAAGATGAATTCTTGAAACGTGATATCATTACCTCGTCATAATTTGAGAATTGTGAGCTGAATTCTGGATCTGGGAAAATCAAAACGTAGACATTTGGCCCAGCAAGGCAAGATATG
>NC_090871.1:57199579-57204579 GCF_036669935.1 Montipora foliosa
GAGGTTTTGGGGTCGTAAGTTGTCCTGAAATGCATATAAAGTACATGTATGTTTTTAACTTCGAGTTAATATCTTGTCGACATTGTTCATGTAATACAATGTAAGTTTTCTTGCTTTATAAGCCAAGGCGACAGAGCAGTTGCCTGTTATATTTAAAACAGCGGCAAATATTGACAACAAACCCTGTTATTTTTTTCCCTTTAACAACGTTCATTGCTAAGCTTTGTGTAACTAAAAATAAAATATGTCAACTGTCACATCTGACTGCTGGGGGATTGTGTGCTTTTTCAAGTTTATGGGACTCTTTGCAAAGGGCAAGTTAAGTTAATTCAACAAAGTAAGCTGCTTTTTCCATTTAGAGACTGAAAATGTCAGCAAAGGTGCTCTAGTTCAATGTGCAAAGCGCTTTTTTTGGCTTTTGATGCCAGCAAAACAGTTCACCACACTAGAAAATTTTTATTCGAGGGCCACTTGCTACTGGCTCACAAAGACTACAGAATTTGCCACATGGATGAATACATTTCACCAATGAAGGTGAGTGATGGAATAACATTACAATTGTTGCAATAATAATCTGCCCTGTATTGAATTTTCCCTACCCCTCAATATAGATTCTACGCCCCCTTCTTTGTCAGTGCCAAAAATCTGCCAAGAGAACTGAAGCACTAAGTTACACAGAATTAGTCAGACAGGTAGAAAACCCCCAAGGATCAAAGGCAGGAGCTGGATATTAAGCAGAAAAAAATCGAGAACGAAAACAAAAACTTTCCCAAAAAAACATGAAGGTAAGTATTTGGGTTTAGCTCATTTACGACAATGACATGCCAATGCCTTTGCAGTACTAGCCCCCCCCCCCCCCCCCTCCCTTCACCAAGACACACACACCACTGACAGCAGTACACTGCTTAGCATTATATTGAGCGCCACAGGCTGTTGGCTGTAATCAGTAACACACTAAACATGTTTCATTTCATATTATTATTTACATGCACAGAACAAACTGCATTGAATGCGATGCACAACCCCATGAATTTCTCAAATTGCTTTTGGCCTATTACAAGACCTGTGAGTAAAACCACACCAAAAAGTTAGCTCACTATAATAAGGTAAAACAGATATCATTTTCATAATGGTTATGCTCTACAATGTAGCTGTGTCACCGAACACCCAAGGTCAATAATTTTTCTATTATCCTAACAGTAAACACTTAATGACTGGTCCCGAGGGAAACAGTTCATTTTGTTTCCCTAAAAATTTCCAATGTTCCCCTGAGGCGCAGACGAGGGAAACAAAATGAACTGTTTCCTGAGAGACCAGTCATTAAGTGATTTGTTATGTAGCACAAATAGGAAAACATACAATGGCAACAGCAACTGTGGTCGGCGGTCAACATTTGCGGGCAACAGTGCACTGTTACCCTCTGACGTCATAGATTTTGCACTGGTGCCCGCTCAGAGACTTTTGAACGGCAAAAGTGTTATTGTTAGATGTCATGTGACCTTGAAGTAACCAATGAGAGCATGCGCTGCTGGGGGCAAAAACAGTTATATAACAAAAATAATTATTATTCAACATAAAACACTTTTGCAGGAAAAACAAGATCAGCAACACAAATCAAATGTTGAATTGAGAGAAGAAAATGTCATGCTTCACAAAAAAGGACAAAGTTATAGAGACAACACAGTTTTCAAGAAAAATATTGGACTGACATAAAAATTAATACCATGCACATGTAACCCTGTGAAAAAGCACCCCAAACGCCTAAATTTCCAATATAGGTTTTAGTCAGAACAAACTTTTCCTTATCACAGACTTAATTCTTATGGTCGTTAATTTTCTTTCTAGTGCAAATAATATTGAACAAAACAAATAGTGTATTGTAATAATCAACTGATGTATGTTTAGTATTTTTTCCTTTCATTTTCCCGAATTTGTTCTCCACCTATATATATCTGTTTGGGTCAAGTTAGCAGAAAATTGGGGAATCCACTCAAAAGAGACACTTGTAATACCACTGGCAGTACTAAATCCTAACATTACTCAACAACAAAGACAATATTATTTGTGTTCCTTTAATATATGTTTTACAACTAAAGGAGACACTGCATTTAGCTCTCTTGTGCACCATACAATTTCACAAGTCACTAGTCAACCACTAAACAAAAGGAGGAAAGAACTTATATGATCCAGACAAAATGGGAAATTTTGGTGGTGAACATTCTCCAGACCTGTTTGAAAATATCTTCCATGCCACAATGTATTTACAATAATGAAAAGGGTTTTCCGTGAACCAAGAAAGCTAATCTGCAGAGAGTAAAAGTAGGTTGCTGTACTACTGCACAACTTCAGTTTCTTCATAAATCAGGTATGGCTACCATTTCCAACAAACAAAAACAATGATAAAACCATTTCACCGAAAGTGAATAATGACAGTGTAAGCACAAGGGGAAAGATAATACCTTACACTATGAAATTTTGAACCACCGATACTGTGTTTTTAGCTTTCTGATTGGTTCACTCACTCTCAGTTAACAGCTCTTATACAGTATGACATAATATGGAAACTGATTGCGTCAAGTGTTACCACGCTGGAAACTTATTGGCTTTAAATTTGTCCAAGTGTTAAGAATCAAATGAAAATTTAATAAAACAATAATTAATGGATATAATTGAGTGGTTGATCTCATATCAACATGCACTCATGGAATTATAATAATATTATTGTTCATTATTGTCTTGTGCTATAGGAATTATATCCTTATTAGTATAATTACTGAAAGTTCTCTGCACTGATTGGTTGTCATTGAGATGATTATTCTTATGTGATAATCACGTAAGCGGTTTTTCAAAATAGCCACAAGCTGTTTTCTCGAGGTGACAGACGAATAAATTAATTCTTTTAAAGAAAATGTGTATTATTCAAATAATCAACTATGTAATAGGCGATTTGCATGATGGCATCATTTACTAAGAAATTTAGTTGCTTCTATTGTCAGGCAAATTTAAATTATTGTTTCCGATATTCCCTTAGACTCTATGAATGTTGGTGAATAAAAACCTCAACTTCATCTCGGTTTTTATTAACCGATATTCACCTTGCCTTCGGCGAATAATAATTGTTAATAATTATTATTTGGTGTTCATACTAATTTTTAGTGTTAAAGAATTTTCAGTCAGGGGTATGCATCTAACTAAAGCTGTGAGGCTTATTACTATTACTATTATTATTATCATTATTATTATTATTATTATTATATAATGTACCTGAAGTGTTTGCATGCTTCCAAAGCTTTACTGCACATGTGTTTTTGTAGCCGTTTTGCAAACTTTATAAATGTGAAAAAGTTGACCAATATGGTTACTCTGTTACAGCAATGTACTTTTCTGGGCTGTTCCACAACTGATCAGGACCATATTGCCAAACACTGAGTGGAAGACACTTTGATGCAGATTTCCTGGAATGGTTTCTGCAAAAATATTTGCCAGGAACAGCAACAAAAACCTCGCACAGATCTATGGCATTTAACAGTCAAGGTTACGTGACGTGGAAATTGTAAATCCCAGGTGTTAAGAAAATTCAACTTTGTGGCTGAAGTTTACTCACAGTTCATCTGCAGCAAGAAACCCAGTGGACGATTTTATACGATCAAAGTTGTATGACCACGTTACAGTCCTCAATAACGTACAACGGCCAGCCAAACTTATTTTCAAAAGCAAAAACCTTTCGTCCATCAAGACCAAGTTGCTCCTGTAGTTCCCGAGAACAAGGAAGAATTTCGTTGCCAGTTCGCTGGTTTTTGTAAGATTTTTAAATAATCTGGGGGCAGACCAACACCCCAAGTCAAGAAAATTCACAGTAGCCAAAATCAACAAAATGATACAAGAGGACGCATTGCTACTTGACATGCAGACTTGCGAAGTAATCAATCGTGTGTGCTCGACCGTTGATTTGGAATCGCTGAGTGTTCTCTCCGACCTTGAAAAAAATTCCTCTGGCACCCAGGGTATGAGTCGGCTAACTTTCCACAAAATTCGACAAATGCTAGAGTGTTATTCTCCACTTCGATCGATCACAGTCTCGATCACTTCGAATCTTTGGAGTTTGCGCAGGCGCAGTTACGCGAAAAAAGCCATTTTACGTCATTATTCTCTAGCCAATCAGCGGTTTTTGCGCTCTGTCGATTCTTATGTGGTTTGTAGTTGTCTTGCATGTTTGTTTGTTTTGTTGTTTACCATTCCTCCACCCTACCCCTTCCTCTATTTCCCTTTTACATCAAAGTGACAGGTGGTGGGAATGGATACTCATGGCTTGGTTGCAGAAATTCACTAGCCATGGGGGCAGTGTTCTATCTAGGGACTTGGGCTGTCCACAGTGGAAGCCCATGAATATCCTAAGCACACACCTTACAGTTACATCAGGCATTTAAGAACTGTGTGAGCTCAATGTCTTTCAGGTGTCATGCCCAAATGACAAGAATCAACATCATGACGCATTTACGGAAGAAGAATTTACGCAAGCTGTTCTAAATAGGTTACTGTAACATTCTTTCATGTACATTTAAGCCGTATTTCTAACTCCTTACTTTGTTGTCTTCCTGTGCACTCTCTGTTCTTTTGAAAACCTATCCCATAATACTTTTAAGGACCAAATTGCTGGACGGTTCTTCTAACTCAATTTGAAAAGCCTCATTTCAAATCTAGTTTACCGAATACTGTACTCCCATTGAGTTGATACAGGACATCACCTACAGTGGGTATAGGGTGGCACTCTCTCACAATGGCCTGGTCAGCTCTCATGTCTACACAAAGCCTAACATCCCCAGAAGGCTTAGGGACTACTGCAACGGGGCTTACCAAGGGGGTTGACCCCTGTGACCCAGGTTCAACTCTGGCCTTGGGTCGTATGAAGGATGAGTTTCAGTTGATCTCAACCTGACTCCGAGGGTTTGTCTCTGGGTACTCCAGTTTTCCTCCTTCCTCAAAATCGACTCCCAGTCAAT
>NC_090871.1:57212079-57224579 GCF_036669935.1 Montipora foliosa
GAAATCATCAACTTAGCCCGATTATTTTGAACGCAGAATTCAGACAAGAGGCACAGTGGCGTTTGCGTTTGCATAAGTGTTTTTACGGGAAAAAAGAGAGACGCGGCTTGTTTAAAGAAATTTAAACGAAACTAATTAAATTCTTGACGTTACAAATTTTCTCATTAAATATTTCGTTGTACGCTTACTATTCCTCAGTGATTTCCTCTTCTGTTGCTTTGCAAATGCACGGTTACATGTACATATCCAGGCAAGCGAAGTTCGAGCATTTTTTTTGCTATCTTAGATCGCAGTGATAGTCAGGTTAGTGTTGAATCGATATTGGAGATGTTATAAGCGGCTCAATCGAAGTGAAAAAAATGCATGCATTTAGAGAAAATTGTCCTTTTCAGTTATACCTCTACTAACTATGCCATAAAAGTTGATTAAACAGGGAGTAATCATATTTGCAGCTGCAGCGACACTGGAAAAAAACAGTTGCGTTGTACTTTGAACCATCCCCAGCGTACAATAAAATACCATGATCGTAACAATAAAAAAAATGGAACAATTCTACTTACCCGTTCACTGACAAGGTACTTAAATAAACTGCCACCATGGTCCTTAGTTGATGAATGAGAATAAGGAGAAAGAGTGAGATGGACTACTACCGCGGTGCGCAGCCATTTATGGATGAATAACAATCGATTTTTTACCCGGGATATCTATCTGCCAGATCTGCGCGTGGCTTAAAGAACGAGCAATATATTCTGGAGAGGTTGTTCTCAATTTCGAAGTTTTTGTTAATTCACATTAGGGTTTGGGTAGTTGTACGAAAAACCATGGAGCGTGGTAGCAGAATTTTAATCAACTCCATTCCCAACGTCTCTCTTTCTTTTCTTAAAGTGCCGGTGGCAGAACTTTGACAAAACCCCGAAAGGTAAACCGGTACTTATTCAGGAAACGATGGCGATTTGTTTAAGGAGACACAACGATAGGTAATTCAATATACAAAAATACAAAATTCAAACATTAACAGTTCCATGCGAAATTTTAGCCCACGTTACCTCTCTCGTTTTGTGTCCTTGATGTTGTCCAAAACGGCGGTAGCCTAAAATCCTTTCGGTAAACACTGAATTCAATTGCAAAGGACGGAATTAAAATCAAATTTTTGCGATCATTCCATAAGGACTTTTCCACAATCTGATCAAAATAAATACTACGAAACATCCTGCTTCCCTGCTAGCAGAGGCGAGGCAAAAATGAGAAGCGCCCGCCTCTTTGAAGGAGATCAAAAACGTTTTTCATGTCTCAGTGAGCCAGAAGCGGTTTGTGTCAAAGACCAGCCAGCTCACTCTTGAAATTTTTTTTCAGCCAGCCAGCCAGCTCGAAAACAGCCTGCAGAGCGGCTTTTTTGTGGAGCGGTTTCGTTGGGTACTCCTGATAACAACTAACGACAGCAGGAAAGCTCCCCAAACTTTGAACAGATGTCTTTAGTGTGGGTTTTGAAACAGTGAGCTGTATGTTATTGTTCTACCGAGATGTGATTTTCAATTTCGCTTTTGACGGAAATGTCACCGAAGCGCCTCTTTCCGAGCAAAATTACTGTTTTCTTCAAGCGAAGACTGAAGAAACTTACTTTCAAACAATGGAAGCATGGGTTTTTTCTGTTTCCTCTTTGACTTGTTATATATCGCCGGAAAAATGATGCATGGTATAGGCCAATTGGGGAATAAATATTGTATTATTGATATACATTCATCTGTGACCATGGTCAGGTTTCTCGCGATTCGATTTTAATCGTCTCGGGAGCGTAACATGGCCCATTTTGCCATGTTCCTCAGCCAATTTTAAATTGCAAGTGCGGCACATTTTGTCAAATTCTCAGAAGAACCACCAGTTTCTCCAAGATCATCCCATGATCTTTAAAATATTGACTGAAAAGTTAACGTGCCTTATCACGTTACATTGTTGCACTTCATGATCATTCGTAAATTGATTGAACCTAGGAGTCATACCACAACTAAGCGACGGGCGATCTTTGAATTCATGCCCATTGTCACGAACATCATGTGATTGTAACCAGTCAATGGACCAATCCTCGAACCTAGAAATTAATTAATTAAGTAATTTATTAAGTACTCTTCAATCATTTGTCATTCCAATCGACTAGATTGTTCATCATCAATGAAAGGGTTTTTAGCAAACTGAAATACGACGACCAACATGAGCGTAGGAAAACACTGAGTCCTGGAAACCGACACTGCCACGATTGTGGTAGGCAAATTGCCATCTCTCTCGTTCTGTTAAGGCGATTCCCTAGAAATACAACTTGTCATAGATTTGCGATGAAACTTCGCACACTGTTGAGGCATGTCAATGAGTTGATAATAATGTAATAAGAAGGGGGGAGGGGGGCGGGTGTCATCGTGCTCTTTTCGGTGGTACGACACTGACGAATACGGCTTTTAAAGCCACTTTCACAACTGCCGCGCATCCCCAATGTTGGACAAATTTACTTCGATTTCAATGATGTAGCACAGGGCCTGATGTCATTCTATCAGGTTAATTCACGTACGTACCTGAAAAATGTATTTGAGTGCCTCTGTGAGTAGCTAACACTCCAAAATAGCTTTAACCTTTCGTACAGTTTTATGAAACTGCCAAAAGCCTGGCCATAAATTTGTGCTCATTTTTTTACCACTCCACGAAAACATCGTTCTCAGCAAAATGTGAAATCAAAAATGGGTGTCACCGCACTCGTTCAGAAAAAAATAGCCATTCCTTGTCTAATTATGTTTGGCGTCAATGGAAGTCTGCCATTTTATCAATGTGCGCGAGCCAATGCGCGTGCTAATGACGAAAAAAACTATGCGCAGTAGGGTTGCGCAATGCAAAACGAGGGAATCACCTTAAGGACGGTGCTTACTATTGTTATTGCGCATACGTTCTGCGCATCTCGAGAGACTCGGATTTCCTATCGGTGGTGCTTATTAATACAAGGATATTTTTTCGCGGTTCAAAACTATGCGGAGAAAGCAGAACTTAGCAAGTGCTCTTGGTATCCAAAATTTGAAAATTGGGTATGACCATGCATTTCTCAGGGATAATTAAGCTTCAATTTGGAAAAGAACGCCATACATTGCTTTATATTTTAGAGCTTTTTACAAATATTGTTGATTATATATCTCCGTACAATGCGAGGTTACCCCCAATTTTCTTTTTGGATTTCAATAACACTTGCTAAGAACTGCCCTTCCCGCATATACAGTAAAAAAAAAAAAAAGCCTTTGAATTAGTAGGCACCTTCCGCGACAGTTACCGTTAGGTTTAAGGTAATTCTCATGTAGTGTTTTTCACAATAAGTGAAGCCGCTGGCCAGCATCTTGGCCTTGTTCTCGTTTCGAAGTCACAACTATCCGCTGATTTCAAACTTCTGAACGATCGGACGCTGAGATATGTAGTTGTGTACGGATCCACTTATTAGTTTTAATGTCCAGGGACTGGTCAAGGGAAAAAGTTGTCATGTAAATGTAGGTTAGAGTGAGCACCAGTGCCAGTGGCACTAATGTCGGCGAAAGTGTTCCAGTGTCGTTTCCATTGCAACAGTCGGAATCCGTTTTGGTAGCAGATAGTGACAGTGAGGGTGTTTGTCTCAGTGTGGTAGTGGTGTCTCTGCCAGTGTCACAATCTTTGTGCTAGTGAGACAGTGGTTACTGATATAAATAGAACAAAGATGGACGCACACGCAGGTAAATTTTGGGTTATTCATAGCCAACTAAAAGCCCGAATATGTGCAAAAATTAGGCTCGTCTGATGTGATCCGCAAATGACACAGTATCAGTGTAGCTGGCCACACTAACGCACAAGAAAAATCTTATGGGGAAACACTGAGCTCCATTCTTGTGCAAACATTTTAAAACTCAACTCAAGCGAAGCTAAACTAAACTTGTATTACGATAGTGGTATACGGCACTTTTACGGCCCCTCAATCGAATACGTGTGATGAATCGAAGTCTTTATTTTACGATAGTTGCACTTCATTAATAGACAAAGGCTAATTAACTTGTGGTCCTGAACCCGACCAGTCCGCAAAGCCGGGAACGTCGTGCCCTGCTCTTCTTGAGTAGTGTGAGTGGGATCTTCAACGTTCCACACTGCAATTCATGAAGATTTGCGAGACGGGACCTACGATTTATAGTCCCTATCCGAGAAAAGTTGAGGGTCTAATCATGCATTTGCGGATGCAATTACAAAGACAGCACTTTCTCCTCAGTTATTTTTAAAACCCGGAGTGTTGGTCCGACCGGACTTGAACTTACGACCTCCCACACGGTAGTATGCCATTGGCATGCTCAGCCATTCTCATCCCCAGAGCCCGCTTTTCTTTTGGTCGACAGCACTAAGAGAACACGGACTCTGGCCAGGGCCATTTTATACGCAAGCACAGTGAAAGCTCCATACACCTTCAAAAATGGCCTCCATTTAAATATTTTTTGGTTTTTATTCAAATTTGCCCTTGATCATCCTCGTTCTTAAGCTTAAAATTCAAAAGAATATTTTGCCTTGAACGAGGGCGAGGAGGCATCTCGGTCTAATTTGAATAGAATCAAAAGAATATCTAAATGGCGGCCATTTTGTGGAAAAAGTTGTATTTTTGTAACTTTTGGCAACCATCCAGTTGTCAATTTCTGAGTCTGCGTGGACGACCTACTTTGGAACTGGCCACAGTTCTTTTCTTGGCACTGACCAAAAGAAAACGAGAATGTTGCTTTCTCTGCTATGTGACTGCGTTCCGCCGCAGAGAAAACGTTTAAGTTCTAATCAGCAGAAAGGCAACAACACGTTGAAATAGGAAGGACACGACTAGTTGTGTTTATTGGGGACGAGAAAAAGCTAACATACAAGAAATAAAGTAGTGGCGGAGAAAAACGAATTACATCACTGTAAACTACGAGACTAAACGTAAACAGCATACTAGGAAAAATTAAGCTCGGCAAGGTGCGAGCGGTAAAACTGGCTGTGTCGAGTGACTAACGCGAGAGGCGCCAAGGCTTAAATACCGAGATGTGGCGTAAAATCCCTAGAGGATCAAACTGCGGCCATAAATGCAAATTACGAACATAAACACATTTCTCTGCTATGTCACTGCGTTCCGCCGCAGAGAAAACGTTTAAGTTCTAATCAGCAGAAAGGCAACAACACGTTGAAATAGGAAGGACACAACCAGTTGTGTCGAGAAAAACAAAGAATGAGAGCGAGCGCGCGTAACTCAGAGACCTATGCGCGAAGTAGCAAGAAGCTGTTCGTCGGAGATTTTCACGGCAATATAATTCCTTGGCAGAGTCAGATTTCCACCTGCCGTGGTTTTTAATGACGTGATCGGGAACTCCGCTATTAAGCGAAGCCGAAGCGCCCCCTATCCTAAGCGAGTGCAAACCTATACCCGACGTATCAACACCGATGGCCCGAAACTTAGCCAAAACGACTTCCCTCGCCCTGGTGTAAGACAAACTCGTACCGGAACGAAGAGAATAACCCTTAGAAGAGGAAAAACTAAGGTTTTGAAAGACAAACTCAACCGAATCAAGATTACGCTTAGCCAGCGCGGCATAACGAAGCAGCATAGCGCAGGGGCATGTGGGGGTACCAGTACTAGCGATAAAGTACACCCTTAGTAGAGTAGAGCTCAATATGATCTTGAAAGAAAGAAATGTCAGACCACCTAAGACGACTTAACTCATCAAAGCGCAAAAAACCAGCAAAAGCAAGCAAACAAAAACAAACGTCTCTGATCCCCGAGGGATGCTGAGGGCGTAGCAAATCTATTAATTAACGCGACTAAATGCTCAGGCAAAATGGGTACCCTATTCAACTTGGACGGTTTCGAAGCAACGCGCTTACAACCTTCTAGAATAGCCAGAAGAAAAGCTGATTTACAAGGATTCGAGACCCCGCAAGCATTATGAAAAAAGCTTATACTGTAGAACGCCTGCTGAATGGAGGAATATGAAGACCCTGATTGAACTAACGAAATTAAATACAAGGCTACGTGCTCCTCTTGAGCCGGGAAGTAAATAACCTCTGGGAAACCACTAGCCCAAGATTTCCAACGTTTGAAACAACCGTGCTAGGTCTTGAACGTGCTAGGAGCCTTGCTGTGGACAAGAACCGCTGGAATGTGCGTACGCAGGCTCTCCAAAGCCGGATGGTGAACGCCTGATACCCTGGAACTTGTTTACAAATAAAGGAAAAAATAAGGCATAAGAGAAATGAGGAAAAAATGGTAGACGTGGAATACCGATTGCAATTTATTAAACGTGGACAGCCAATAACGCGTACATCCTAAGTATAGGCAATCACAACAATATACAGAGAAAACAAAAACCCCTAAAACCCGTAGAACGTTGCCAACAAAGGCCATACGTTTACAAAAGATAAGCAAACACGCTCTAGAGCGACCGTCAACAAAGCACTAGCCTGTAAAAAACTATGAAAAAACGAACTGGAATAAACCGAAAAAGGACACGCGCTATAAAGCGCTAAATATCGTACGTGAACCTCTATAAAGCGACAAGGGACACACACAAACCGCTATAAAGCGCCACACAGCGTAGGTGAACCGCTATAAAGCAACGAGAGCCGTCCGTGAACCGCTAAAAGCGCTACATGGAATAGCGCTAAAAGCTCTGCAATAAAGTACCAATGCTTGAATAACGGCTCTAAACACGCGAGCTGGCGTCCAAATAAATAACAAGTACAGCAGCGCGAAAACGGCAAGCGCTAAAAATAGTAGGGAACCCCAAGTGGGAATCGTCAAAAATACCTGACGGGTCAGAAAATTCTATGATTCGGGAAACTGAATCCCGAGGGTGACCTAAAGGAAAGAGGTAAGGCCAAAAACTAGCGGAAGGCCATTTGGGGGCGATAAGCGTACCGTGCGCGCGAGACGTTTCCAAATGCGCAAACGTACGCGCGACAAGAAAGACTGGAGGAACCAAATAGTTGTTAACGCTGCCCCAACTGGCACTAAAAGCGTCCACGCCTTCGCAACCGGGACACCAGAACTTAGAGTAAAAACGCTCGCACTTAGCGGAAAGACAGGATGCGAAACGATCGACGTCAAAAGGACCAAAAATACTGCTAATATGTTGGAACAAAATAGTGGAAACAGCCCAATCATCATAATCAACAACGCGGCTGACCGAATCCGCGTAAGAGTTGAGTGAGCGTTGGATCCACTCAACTTCAAGTGAAATAACATGTGCGGCACAATAGGCGAAAATTTCGAGAGCTAAAGCATGCAAGCGAAGGCTGTTGCTGCCCTTGGCGGAAATAGACGCCGCGTTCTTACTATCCGTAAAGACCTTGACCACTTTGCCCGTAAGGGAAGCCCGAAACGATTTCAGGCCGTAAAGAATGGCTAACAATTCCCTGCCGTTACTATCTAAACCGGACTCCAAAGAGGAAAACGCTTGAAAGAAAAGATCGAACTCCTCGCTATCAACGCGGAAGGTACACCCCCCGCAGGCGAAACTGCTGGCGTCGGAAAACACGAGAGTCACGGGAAGCGAATATCTGGTGAGAGACCTCCCATTGAGTCTGGCACAGTTAGAAAGCCAGAAATCAATTTCCTGAAGGCATTCGGCGAAAAACTGATAGGACCTAAAATCCAAAGGACAATCCCACCCGCTGTGAAGTTTGACGAATGACTGGAGGAATCTGGACATAAGGAGTGTAATGTTGCCAAAACCCGGGGTGAGGGAAATAATTTGCCCTGTAACAGAGGCGACCGCGCGTGGGGTAACGGAGCGAGACCCAGATTTTAGTGAAAGGAGTGCCCTAAGCAACTTGACAATGCGGCGGTGAGGAATAAATAGGCGGCCACGCGAAAGATCCCAGACAATGCCCAACCATTCCAAAACCTGGGTAGGAACCCAAATAGATTTCTCCTCATTGGCGACCACGCCCGCATTGGCCAAATCGGATCTAACAGCCGAAGCAGTACTCTGAGCTACCGAAAAATCATAGAGGCATCCGGCGCCGTCGTCTAAATACAAGACCAAGGGTATGCCCCGGGAGCGCCAATGCTTAACTAACGGCCTAAAAACCTTTGTGAACACGTAAGGCGCTGACGAGAGACCGAACGGGAGCACGGCGAAAACAAAAAACCTGGGCTCTACAGAGCTACCGAGGGGCCACTGAAAGCCTAAAAATGTTTGAGATTCCTCATGAATGCTTACGTGGTGATACCCAGACTTCATATCGAATTGAAACATATAACCTGGCGAGTGTACGTAATTAAGAAAAGTCCTACTATCCTCCATTTTAAACTTAACCTTGGGAATAAACTAATTGACGTGACGGAGGTCGAGAATAAGCCGGCACTTTCCCACAGAGCTAACGGATACCGTTAAAGGATCGACAACCGTGGGAGGCGTAAAAACTTCAAGAACAGAACCCGCAAGAAGCAGATCAGAAATAGCACTGTCAACAAAACTGGCGTGATGTAAGGCAGACCTATTGTTACAGAAAAAAGCTCTAGGAGGCCATGAAATAAAAGGAATGCGACACCCGAAACGGATGATATAAAGAACCCAAGAGGAGGAATCGATGCTAAACCAAAAATCAACCTTGCTCCTGAGCCTATCCTTATAAACTATGGGCGCTGACCCCTGCTTGTACTCAAAACCACGAGAGGACAAACATCGTTCATATTCAGAGTCGAAACAGTACTTATCTTGAGAGAGCCTTGAGTAAAGGGAGAAGAAAGGTTGAGCTTGACGATTTCGGACCGCAAATCCCTCAACATTACACTTCTTTCTTTGTCGAACTTGATCTCTCTGAGCCTGCCTCTCCGCAGCGCGAATTCTCTTGTCGTCGTCCTCGCTCAACGAGACGGGATTAGATTCGTAGTGTTTAACGGTCAACCAACCGGCCTCGGACGAATCCGCGATCCGTATCTTGCGGTTACGTTCCTGTAATAGTTCTACGGTTTCGTTAAGAATCGAAAACGCCTCAGACTCGGGAGGTAGATCGGCCAAATGATCCTTAAGTGAAACAAGCTTGGCTAACACTTGACCGTTAAATTTGAAATTACGTTCGTTGCCGGTGTGATTAAACCTGATCTCCGACTGTTCCTTCAAAGAATTAGAAGCAGAAAGGGCGGCTGAGGCAATCTCTTGCGATTTCTGTACCTCAGACGAAATAACTGATTTGTGAAGGGCGAGCTGACTAACAACGAAATCTTTGAAACTATCAAGATCTTGCTTTGTAACAGGCTCGTCTCCCATACTACAAAATTAAGCTCGGCAAGGTGCGAGCGGTAAAACTGGCTGTGTCGAGTGACTAACACGAGAGGCGCCAAGGCTTAAATACCGAGATGTGGCGTAAAATCCCTAGAGGATCAAACTGCGGCCCACCCTGCTAGCAGAGCCTTTCTTTTGCTTGCTCGATTTTGGCGTTCTCGAGAAAGGCTCTGCATGAATCGAGTAAGATCTTTATTGAATATGCGCTGCATGTTGCCAGGATACAGTCTCGAACCCAAGCCTAATATGCCAGATCTCGCCGCCATCTTGGTTTTTCATGGTACAGCGGGCTCAATTATAACCATCGGTTTTGTCACTAAACGGACGCTCGCACTGGAAAAACCGGTTTGACGAGAGAAAACAAGATTGACTAGTCCAGAAGTTCGGGCTGCGGCGGCTTCAAGGAGTTGACGCGATTCGGGCAGAGCCTACTTTTCTCCTCCACAGTAAAGAAAACGACAAAAGGAGGCTCTGCTCGCAGGGTGACTGCGGCCATAAAATTACGAACATAAACACATCAGTCAACTGGTTGGTTGATTTGCCATCTGGCAGGTTTCCGATGAAATATTTAACATTGAAAGTAAAGTTCAAAATAACATCACTTCGAGCTGAGTTGCCAGCCCACTATTCTTCTTTATCTTATACCAGTTAAGGTAAGTTACTGGCTTAAATAAAATCATTTTGTTCGACTCAATTTGAGGGTGTAAAAAGAGCTTTTGCTTTTTCCCTCTCGGGCAGTCAGTTGACGATACACGAAGGCGAATTTGAGTCCAATGATATTTTTAGAGTTTAATATTTAGTTGCGTGGACGCCAATTGCATTTCTCAAATATTCAAGAATATCGAAAGTGCTTTGAATATTTTTCCCCGATAACTGAAAGGACATACCTTTCAGTTATTAGACGCATAAATAATTTGATGGAGTACGAACAGAAGAGGCGAGGGAGAGAATTTTGAATAATATTTCCCCAAACCCCAAATAACAGTTTGATTTGATTATGTGTGAAATAGGAAAATTCGCATTTTACGGCTTCGGGGCTTTTCATTTGAGCGCGGAGGAGTGGGGAGTGATAGGTTAGTCCCTTAGGCTCGGTTCAGAGGCCGTACTTCACATGAGCCGAATCGAATTCGAATTTAGACCGACCCAAATTAATTAATCCCGGCTGAATTGATTCAGACACCGAACTTAATTGCGCCGAAATTAATTCACAGAGGCATTCTATGCCTGAAGAAAACTGCAATTTGTAATAATTTCTGCATTTGATTCGGCTCATGTGAAGTACGGCGTCTGAATCAAAGCTGCTCCACAGCCGTAATTCCCGGCTAAGCCAGGCGGGAAAAATTGCTTAGCCGATCCGAATGAAACCGGTCGTTCTGAATTGATTCAGACGCCGTACTTCTCATGAACTGAATTCAATGAATTCGATTCGGCTCATGTGAAGTACGGCGTCTGAACCGGGCCTTAGCGATGTAAACACTTTAGACTACTTAGCCCATATACTGCTCTTGTGCAAACACCACCCCGAGAGTCTTTAAAGTTGTTATAGTGACGATAAGATGACTGCTGGCTTAGCTTGGATCATTTCATATTTGCCAAGTCTGCCTTTACTTGCATGTGAATCTGGTAGAGTCTATTTTCACGTCCTTTCTCGCTTTTTCTTGTGACCAATATTGTCTGTCTAATGGTACTTATTCCGCGATTGAAGTCAGACCTCAATAATAGAGGACGCTTGCTGACAACATCAGTTGTTCCCTGATGTTCCAGCAAATCGTGCCTCATTCTGTAAATACCGTTTTTAATTGAAAAACAACTTTGGTTAGTTCAACTTACATGTTACGTACTTCTTACTATTGTTCTCTTTTGTATCTCGACTGAGATCGTTCAATCGCCGCGCTGAACACCATGGATTACTGGTTAGAGTAGAAAAAAGATAGTTTTAGATTGAAAGTGGTCTTAAATCATGCACAAGCTTTTATGGCGAAATGGGCAAGATATATTACACTGTCGGACAACCTGTCATGCCAATATAATTTTTTAAGGATTAAACCACTGCAAAAACCGTGTACGATCAAAACTTGCTCTACGTTGGATCAAAATAGATCGTGACCACACCAAAAAAAACTTTAAAATAGAAAATATCCTGCAAAGGTTGGTCAAGGTGTTAGGCAAAAGATGTTGGTCAAGATGATAGGCAAACGATTTCAATATAAACGAATTAAAATTCAACTCCTTTTACGAAACTAGACCATCCGTCAGTGACCAGTACCATACTGATGAAATATGCTTTAGGCTTTCCTTCTCTCTATTTGTACGCAGACTCTTCTCCTGGGAAACACGAAAAGAAGTACACTTAGAATATGCTGCTTCTCAAGTGTTTGCTTCAGCTGCCCATAGTTAATCCAGGGACTGCTTATGAAACCTAAAAAACTTCAAAAGCGAGAACAAAGTTGTCGCAAGTGATATTGAATTGATCATGACAGCTTTGCACGGGTTCGCAAATTAGTTGCGCATAACTTAATCGAAAGATTTGATTGGTTATCTTCTCCCAAAAGGTGTGTTTCGTGCACGGGCCCCAAGGCCAAAAATACAGACAAAAACATGAAACAAAAAGACTTGTCG
Organism: Montipora foliosa; assembly: GCF_036669935.1. Lineage (NCBI taxonomy): Eukaryota > Metazoa > Cnidaria > Anthozoa > Scleractinia > Acroporidae > Montipora > Montipora foliosa. Next base: position 57,223,986 of record NC_090871.1, read on the forward strand.
AGTTTCATAACCTTCTCCATGCATTAACTATGATCTTCGTTGGTAGAAACTTGTAATTTCCATTTAAAACGACGATCTCCAGGTGATAATTTAAATTGTATTTGAGGTGGAGAGATGAAAGCTGTTGGTACGTTTTCCGGACCTCGTCTGGTGCTTTCGTCTTTTTCGCAATTTGCCAATTTGCGAACGCCACAATCTACGTATGCCTTACGGTACTAATTTTAAACAAGAGAGATATATGTTGAGATATAAAAAGACTGGCTCCAGACGAAAACAAAGGTTCATTAAACGCGCCCTATTTCCTGTCTGTTTCAAAAGAAACCTTTGTTTTCCCACTTCAGCTGTGCAAACAACGAAAGCGAAAAAGGATTAAAAAGTGGAAGCAATTTAAATTGTTCGTCATAGGCTTTTTCTGAAGCAGACGGTGCTCCTGTGATTAATTAATGATCTTTCTCGTGAAAAGCAAGTGATGCAATCATGCGTTCCAAGAAAAGGATACATCCTGACAATGGCGTCCTTAACCATCGAATGCCGTTCCAGCAGTATAATTAGACCGACTCAGTCAACAATTTGTGTTCTTGCTGCTTCTGGGAT
>NC_090871.1:57252079-57257079 GCF_036669935.1 Montipora foliosa
AATACCACCGTGTACATGTACTTGTACATGTACACTCTATAACACTGTGTCACCAAACTGCTATTGTTGTGGTATCATGTAAATTTACATGTATTATTGCATAAAAAAATGTGCTTCATAGTGTGACGTGATAGGTGACCACAGCAATAGGAGATCCAAAAAGAACACTATATTTTGAGTTGAAATGCTTGTATCGCAAAACGAATTCGGTGAACCCCATTGTTTATCCCTTGAAAGGAAATTAGCAGGCTGAACATGCTCTTTTGCAAAAGTGTATAAATGGTACATGTAGAGCCATTGAAATCATGGTGTTTTATGTATGTACGGTGTATTCTCTTGGATATCTCCCTCAAAAAGAAAACGAATCCTACGCAAGAGTGGCTTTCAAGATTAGTTAACATCTCCTTCTCCCAAGTACTAGTAGTAATAAATCGTTCCCCCTAATGTCCTGTATCATCTTTACATTACCAAAGTATCAGTTATTGTTTAAAAGTTGGTTGCCCAGGTATGAAGGAGTTAAAGGGGCTATAAATTCATACATGTCCGTGGTCATTTTCCTAGTTTGTGCTCAGATGGAACGCATCGGAAACTCGTGTATTTTTTTCCCGAAAAAGTGAATAAATAAGATCGCGACCTTTTCATTCTACTTGCTGAAGGATAATGAAGATGATATTTTTCTCGCCGGCCAAGAACATTGAACGCCCACTTAAAGTCAACGTGAATGTTGCGTACAAAGGTTCCGTTAGCGGAATTGTTCATTTCTTCGAGACATAAATCGCTTTCTCGAGGTCTGTTCGAGTTTATGCATATTCCAAAGTCCATCTTTCTCGACTCTCGATCCTCGATCCTTCAGTTGATCCTCGATCCTCGCGTCTCGAAACTCGAACGTCTCTACCTTCGCGACGCGAGAATCGAGTTTCGAGGATCGAGTCGAGACTGTCAACTTACCTTTGAGCGGTACTGTATGTCATGCAAAAGGATGTAATTTCATGACAGCCAATGCCCAAAAAATGGACTGAAACATTGCAATAACTGACTAAAACTGTTGAACAACATAAAAGAAATACAACAAAAGGAAAGAGAATCATGGATGGACAAAAATGGACAAGATTGAAACAGATTGCATTTGGGTAATCTTGAGAAAAGTCAGCCTGACTTAACCAAAGCCCTGATTAACAAAAGATTTCCCTGAAACACTCTAAAATAATGTGACATGGCTCCTTTAAGTGTTTGTTTAGGGCCAGCACTGAAAAACAAATCTTGTTAATGTAATTAGCCGTTATTCAGAAACAAAGCCACTTGTTCCGCAGTCATTAAGGGGTTGCCATTTCCTGAGCCATTCTTGACATTGTCAACTCTCCTCCATGTCTTTAATGTGTTTGGTAATTTATTTTTTGCTGTATGTTAAGGTTACGGAATAGCTCTGGCTCAAGGTTCATCCACCCAATGCAACAGCGTTAACACCACACTTAACTATGGCGTCGGGCTCATGGCAGCAATCTCAAGAACTTGGCCGCAACAAAGTTGAAGTCACCATTTTGGCTTCTGAGTGGGGATCCAGTAAAGGCGGACTTTCCACAATCAACAGAGAGCTGGCCATACAGCTGGCCAAATTCCCAGAAGTCCAAATCACATACTTTTTACCGAAGTGCTCTTATGAAGATAAGAGTGAAGCCCACCGCCATGGTATAACGATTCTCGAGGCAACACGACTACCTGGATATGATGAACTGGAATGGCTCAGCTTTCCACCAGAGCATTTGCGAATAGACGTAATTGTTGGTCATGGAGTGAAACTTGGTCACCAAGCACAAGTTATCCGCAATTCTCACAAATGCAAGTGGATACAAGTGATACACACTGACCCAGAGGAACTAAGCATGTTCAAATGTTACGAGAATCCAATCTCAAGGGGCGAAGAAAAGCACACTGTTGAAGTAGAACTGTGCAAGACGGCTAATTTTGTTGTAGGAGTCGGGCCCAAGTTGGTAGAGGCCTTTCGCAAATACCTCCGCAGTTGTCAAAAAGATCAAGGTGTTTTCAACTTCACGCCTGGTATTTTTGATGAATTTTTGAGTGTTCAGCAAGTTTCTGAGGAAAGAAAACAATGCAGTGTCCTGGTGTTTGGTCGTGGAGATGCTGAAGATTTTGAGTTAAAAGGATTTGACATTGCAGCGAGGTCTGTTGCGGCATTACCTGACACTCATCTTGTGTTTGTTGGAGCACCAGATGGAAAACACGAAGAGATTGCAAATCGATTACTTGAATGTGGTATTCCTAAAAATCGCCTTAAGGTAAGAGGCTTTGCCAAAACCCGAGAAGCTTTGAAGCTATTATTGTGTGAGGTGGATCTTGTACTCATGCCCTCCAGAACAGAAGGCTTTGGTTTGAGAGGTCTGGAGGCTCTGTCAGCTGGGCTACCTGTGATCGTCAGCAAGAACTCGGGATTTGGAGAAGCCCTGGGCAATGTACCATTTGGTTCTTCATTTGTCATTGACTCTGAGGATCCCAATGTGTGGACAGCAGCTATCAAGGACATCTGGAACAAAAACAGGCAGACAAGGCTTGATGAGGCTAAGATTTTGCGTGACTCCTATGGAACAAATTATAGTTGGTCTAAGCAGTGCAATGATCTTCTCAAAAAGATGATCAAATCAGTTAACGGTAGGAATTAATGTAGTGCAATCCGTTTATATGAAAATTGTTTCAAATTTACATGTAAATCTAGATACCTGGTTTACTACCTTTCTATCGTGTAGACATCAATATTACTGGGAATGTCAGCTTCATTAGCTCAAAAGTTGATGGAAAAGGAAGCTAAAAATCTAATTCACAGAGACCCAACCCTTACAACAGTGGATTGAAAACTAAATACATTGTACTTTCCAAGTCAGTATCATATCTTTGATAATCAGCTTAAATTGAAAGTGTAATAATATTGCTTATTTCTTTACTGTGAGTGATTTGAACGCAGACTTAATGTTTGCAATAATTTATTTCAACAGCTGCCTCCTACGACCTTCAGAGCCCATCAGAGCTACGAGGCAGATTAAATATAAGAGACAGTGAGGACCTAAAAGGTAAACATCATTAGAGCTCTTACAAGTACAAATCAGCAGTTGGAAGGACAATTCTTGCATAGGCGCCTTGGTTTCTTTAATGGAAACAGAAGATACTACATTGTATTTGCAAGAAAATCATTATAGTTCAATTTCTGGAGGATTTGTTTCTGGATATATACAAGACAGCACTTTCTTTAGTTGGTCTTTGTGACATCATAACACACAAACAACCACTGATTGATGGGAGCACCATGAGCATTCGTTGAATTGAAATTATAATAACCCTTCCAATAACAAAAATTAACTATCAACCTTAGTAGCTCTTTGTATTATTTTGCTTGAGAATGTGAATCTTACCTGTGACCTTTTGTTTGAAGACAAAAAAGGCTGGATTTTGCCATTCAGGTGTTTCTTATTTGCACTTGTACAGATATCTCTTTCACCCATAATGGCCTTTCAGAAAAGAAATCAACAGAAGAAGAGAAAGAGTCTAAACAATATTCAGGTAAAGCCATCTGTAGCGAGTTTTAATCTGATCCAAAATGAATTGACTGAGAAGCTCTTGCAGTGGTTGACGGACAACTGTACATCTTAAAAATGCCAGAATTGTCTTACAACCCGGACAGAGTACTATACATAGGAATGAAGTTAGATATTGAGGTTTCCAGCTGTAATTGTAATCAAGTACTTCTTTCATAAGACATACACAATGAGGTTTTCAGCTGTAATTGTAATCAAGTACTTCTTTCATGAGACATACACAAACGGCTGCTTGAGAGTCACATGAGGAATAATTTTATTAATGGTACAATTTCTAATTTTACACCTTTGTTACTCACAGATTAGTTAACCCTAACAATAGGAGGGTTTACAGTCAGCATAATTATAAGCAAAATTTTGTGGGCAGGGTTACTTGAACATCAGGAAAACCCTAAATCGGACTATTCATGTGTAATATTATTGGGTAGTATATAAAGCAAAGACCAAAGACCAAAGAAAATGAAGACCATGAAAACGAAGACTCGTGTTCAATTGAGCCAGGTTGGTTCAAATGTTGTTTTTGAAGAGTTAGTCCTAAGCAGATCTAAGCAGTCTTTTTGCCTCACCTTTAATGAAGCCAATAAAAAATTGTCGTTCAAAATGAAACATCAGAAATTTATGGGTCTATTTCTTGAGTAAAATGTTTTGGTAAGGATTTATGACTGGCCTATCCCATCCCTAAATTGGTTCATTCCTTGTGCAGTAAGTAGCACAATATTGATAGCAGTATTTTGGGTTTACAGTATTTGTTCACCCCATCTCCAACCTTCAGATTGTCGGAGGTTGCAGTTACAGTGTACTGTATGGTGAGGAAACAAAGAAGAAATACAAACAACAACTTGCATCAATAACTAGGTGGCAAAAACGTTTCCTTTATGATCCAGCCAAAAGGGAATTATTGCTCGAAGTAAAACTAGATAAGCTCGAATGGTGGAGAGAGATAGTTGAGCTTTCCTTGCTCCAAAAAGTGTTTCTAAAGTCTGATCAAGCCTGGAGGGTTGACATATTGGTCGACAGTCGATAGACAGTCAGAAAATAAATGGTCGATGAGTCAGTTATGATTTATGTCAGCTGATAATTAACAATAATTATTTGCTGAAGGCAAGGTGAATATCAGTGAATAAAAACTTGAGATGAAGTTGAGGTTTTTTTTCAGCGATATTCACTGAGCCTGCATTGAATGATTGTTTTAGTATAATTACATAGCTTATTATTTGAAAAAATAATATACATGTTCTTCCAAACAATTAATTTCTTCATCTGTCATCTCGACAAAATGGTTTGCGGCCATTTTCAAGAAACCACTTTGCTGATTATCGCATAATAATCACCTCAAGTGCAGCCAATCAGCACAGAGAATTTTCAATAATCATCTACAGTATGTAATAGATTCTTTTG
>NC_090871.1:57269579-57282079 GCF_036669935.1 Montipora foliosa
AAATATGAATAAGCAATTCTAAATAGGTTTAGTTCCAGGAGGCTCTTAAATATGGTATTTATGTTAAGGCAAGGTCACCATGACTTAAGTGTAGAGGCACTTTATTAAAGTACTTTTTCTGACCTGGTATGCACTATTTCATTCTTGCAGGTAAACTTAGTGGGCCAGTCGACGTGGATGTGTCTACCCTGTTGAAAAGGTTGGAGCTTCCTTTCCCATCATCACTGAGAGGTAAATGGCCAGAAGGAGCAAACTTTTGCCAGGATATTAACATAGGATCTTGCCATTCAGCTGATGGTACAAAAGAAAGGGGAAATGACCTTATTCTTATTCTACGTTATTGCAAACAGAAGGTTTTAAGACATCTGGATGACACCCTACTGGATTTCAATCTTTTGTCTGGTGAATATGATGATGACAGTTTCAGCCCCACAAATTGCCTTTATGCCCTTGGTACTTTAGCCTTCAAACAAGGAAACATAGAATGCTTAGAAAAAGTGCAAACTATTGTACTTGAAAACTATGACTTTCCTGATGCTAGTATTGTGATGAATGATCTTGGAGTGATGTTGACTTTAAAAGCAATGTATAAAATAAGTGAGCAATGCTTTGCTGAAGCCAAAAAATGGTTCCAACAAGAGGAGGACCATCTGAAAAATGCTGTTGTCACATTGAACTTAGCAGCTCTGTACATGATCCTTGGAGAATATGAGAAGGCATGTGATTTTTGTAATGATGCAGCTAACTTGTGTCATGACATCACAATGAGATCAACAAAAGACCCCGATCTTCCTATGAAGGTTTTGAGAAGAGCTGCTGATCTTTTGATTGAGTGTGGAAACTTTGAAAAGTTTTGCCATATTCTCAGGATTGGTGGAAAGTACAACTTTGGTGCAAGAAAAGTCTCAAAAACTGAAATTAGAAAATGGTTGATGGAAATTGAGCTCAAAGAGCAAACTGGTGAGAAGATTGAAGAACAAGAGCTTAAGGATTGTGGCTCTTACTTGCTTATTTTGCTAGAGAAGCCAGATGCACAGTCCGTGAATGCAGACCTCATAAAGACAGTTTTCGCAGCTGCAAAAGTTAGCTACAGGAATGGTCTTTGTGAGGAAGCTTTGAAGTTATTGGATAAGCTGGCATCTGCCTTGCTTTTGGTGGGTGGAAGAAAGGATCTCTTGTATGGGTTGATGCTGTTCCAAGTTGGTCGGTTTAAATATGGTTGTGGAATGATGAGCCATGCTGAAAATGACCTGAAGCAAGCTGATGCAATTTTGATCAAGCACTTTGGAAGAAATCATGTGGTCGCACATTGCAAGAAGTTGTTGGGTTTCTGTGCCTTCCTGAACAACAACTTGGTTGATGCCTCTGCAAACCTAACTGAAGCTTTGTCTTTTTTTGGGAGTTTAAACAGTCAGCACTTTGAAGTTGTGGACATTTCCCTTAAGCTCGCACAATTACAAATTGAAGAGAGAAATTTTGAGTGTACCAGAGAGATTTTAAATGAAGTGCAAAAAGCAGTCGATATGCTTACGTATAGTTTTGCTGAAATTTCCCCTAAAACAGGAAGTGTGCATGTCCAAGCTGGACTGATTCTGCAGAAAGTTGACAGAGGCGCAGCTATTGACAAAGTAAATAAGGCTGTTGAAATTTACCATAGTCTTGGGCTTCAACCTGGGCATCCTGTCATCAAGCTGTGTCAGGGTATGACTGGTCTCTTTCAGTTATGCTTAGGCAACAAAGAAGAAGCTGAAAAGTATTTTGTTGATGCACTGAAGGACTCTCCTTTAACTGATGAATCCTGCAATTATTGGTTGCATCATGATCTTATGCATGAAGTTGACAAGTTGTTCACTGAATTTAATACTGGTTATTATTTTAAAGAACGGCCTTTGTTTCAGAGTGTGAAGATGTTTTCCCTAGTCAATCTTGTCACCATGAAAAAAGGAAAAGGCAGGCAGAAGTATCTTGATGCCCTTGTGAGTTTTGCAGATGAGAGTGACACTGAAGAACATGGAATAATTGACTTTGCAGGGCACTGTTGTTATTTCAGTTACATATCTTGCTTTGCAGGGCCAAGTGTCTACTTTTTTATTTTGTCACATCCAGAAGTGAATTCACAATCCTCTAATAATGACGAGGTAGTGATATGGTGTTCCAAGAATTCACCTTGCATTCTGTTTTGGAGGACCTCTGGTAAAATTCAAGAGATGAAAGGAAGGAAACTTGAAAGGAACTTGGACTTTCAGATCCGTGAAAGTGTCAGCACACTCTTTTTGCAACCCAAATTCAGAAAGTGTCACGAAGAGATGGATGACTTCTACCTTGAACTTCCTATCAGACCCAGAACATTGTCTCTTTGTGATCAACTTGACCGTCTCCCTCTTTTAGTGGAGGTAAAGTTGGATGAACCACAGAAAGAATGTACAAATTTTGATTACTTGACGTCATGGGCTTTAGAAGATTCATCACCTGAGCCTGCTGTTCAGGTCTCATACCTCTCTTATGAATTTTCCAACAAGCGCACTGCAGAACTAGCATTTGATTACTTGGTTTTTAGCTCAAATAAAGAACCACTGCTAAACAATGTAAAAGCTGTTGAGGTTGCTGATGGTCACTCTCTCTACAAGAATTTTGCTTTTTTCCCTTCTGAGCAAAGCAGGTATTCTCACTTTTCTGTTCTTGTCGACAAAGAGTTACCAGTATTAAGAGTCAAGTGCTGTCATTTGAATGAGTCAAAGTCAAGTGGTTTCTGTTTCTCTGTGCAATCTGCTCTAGAAAATGTGATGTTGTCTCTGAATGCAATTGTCAGAATCAGTTTTAAGCCTTTTGTACAGTTGTCTTGTGAAGGTCAAAGTACCGTTGGCATCAGGGAATCTTCAAATATTAATTGCAGTAGTGAAGTCAAGACTGAATCATCCGTCACTAGTCCTCAAGCAGAAGGGGTGGTCTCCAACACTTGTGCAAGTGACTGTTTCACAGAAAAAGAGTTAGACTTCGGCCCTAAACATGTTTTAAATACAGTGACTTGTAGGTGCCCCTCATTGTTTTATTGTGAGGGCAGCTCCAGTGAATCAAGTAATCAGAAACCATTCTCTTCAAGCAAACTTTCCCTTGGTTGTGCAAATGCACAGGTCTTGAAATCTGACTGTGATAAAGAATGCCATGTCAGCACACTTGAGAATCAGGTAAAATGTTTTTAATGTTTTCAACCTATTATAGAGTTTTGTGGTGTTGTTTTCTACTTTGCAGATAGCTATAGTGTATGCAACCAATTTTTTAGGCATATTCCACTTACTTTTTGTCCGGAAATTGGGGACGCATACAAAACATACACCCCAGGTCCATGGACCACCCCTGTGACCCCGGTGCATGGACCCCTTTGTGGACCCGGTGCATGGATTGCCACTGTGTTCCACCCCTCACTTTGTAGCGTTACAAGCAGAAAAATCTTTAGACAAAAGAGAAAAGTGATCCTCACACTTACCTGGGAAGGTTAAGCAGAGTCTCTGATAGACACCTGATGATTCAGGTGGTTCCAATGGGATTCAAATCCATGGCCTCTGCTATGCTGGTGCAATGTACTACCAACTGAGCTATGAAGTAGAAGGTCAATTTGTTGGACGCATTTGTTCTGGTGAAGGACTCTAGCTATGAGTAAAATGATTGTATATTTGAAGTGCGGGTGATAAACAAATCCCTTTGGAGCCACCAAATACATGTAGGTGGTATAGTTGTCTATAAGAGACAGTTGCTTAAGGTTACGGAACAGGTTCGCGGTTGCATTGTGGAAAACCATCCTCACGGGCGCCTAATTTTACAAAAGTGCCTAAACCTGTACATCTTTTTAAAGCTTACAGAACCAAAAATGACGTGGAAATGTTTTTAAGTGGTGAAATTGAATATAAAAATGTACTGTGATCAGTAAATGCAAAACGAAGCAATTTTTATAAATGCGGCAAACTTGTGTCGGATTTTGGCCTTACGAAGTAAACAATGACTGCATAACACTTAGCAGATGTTTCCCTTCAAAAGGGTGTCGGCTTTAGCTTATTTGTATATAATTCCTAGTGCTAAGTCAGTCCAAGAAATGTATGTCCCTGAACTTTGAATTATACATGTAGTAACTTTTTTTTGAAAGCTGATCTAACGATTCCCCTTATATTTTCGGATTGAATTTCCTGTGAATGAGATTCCTGTAGGAGCCCAATGACCAATCACAAGAAAATAACCAGAACTGTCTTTGTTCGTTTGAGGAATAGGTGGTCTAAAAATAGATTGGCCTGTAACAATGCTGTGACAAAGCCTTAGTATGGGAGTTGTTCACTTCTAGTCATGGGCTCCTGCCTAAATTGTCCAGATACATGTAAGTGGAAAGTTTCCTTTTCTCTTTTGTTTGAAGATTTTTCTGCTTGTAACTCTACAAAATGGAGGGTGGTCCACAGGGGTAGGCCATGGACCGCACCATGAAGGGATCACAGGGTGGTCTATGGACCCGAAATTGGCTGTTAACAACTTGTGGTTTTTGCCACTTATTGCTTCGTGCCAAAGTTATGTCTTGGCACAATCAGTCAGTCAAAAATAATGATTTGCCCAGAAAAATATTTTTACAGTTTGTGGGAAGAGTATTAGCCAAACATTGAAAGATGCGGACTACAGGTGAATTCGAAAACTTGCTTTTCAAAAAAAGGTTGTACACTTTATTTCAATTTAGGTTTTAACCCATGCCCTTAATTGACTTTTTAAGGGCATGACACAAGCAGTGGTTTTAAATGGGGATTTCAGGGAAAAACAAAGTGGCTTGCCAAATAAATGATTGGCGGCCCTATGCCCCCGTGGGGGCAATAAGGATTCATGATGATGATTCATGAAATAAAATGTTAATGAACCAGGGGCTAGTTTTCCTGTAGTATGGGGTAAGACTAAGGCAAATCCAATCACAACGTGTTGGTGAACAGTTCAACCAACATGGCAATAATGATTCACAGGCAAGTGATGCACTCATTTTCTGACACCACAGATGTGTCAGCCTGAGGACCATGTATCAAATGAAGCTATGAACCTCGCAGTTATGAACGCAATTTTGACAATTGCGTAGAGAAGCGTGTGACGTCAGTGGCTTCATAGCTCAGTTGGTTAGAGCGTCGCACTGGTATCGCGAGGTCACGGGTTCAAACCCCGTTGAAGTCCTGAATTTTTTCAGGCTTCTCTACACAATTGCTAAAATTGTGTTCATAACTGCAAAGATTATAGCTTCACTTGATTTCACATCTGCAGGTCAATATAATTATGATTCCTTTAATGTATCATTTCATTCGTTGACCATGTATCAGTTGTTCAAAGCCTGATTTAGCTAATCCTAGATTACTGGAAGCTTTCCTGTTAATTTATTTGCCAATTGAAAAGTTTCCATGAGATTTCTAGCCATCAGTTTTGAGTTAGACTTCCTTTTTTTACCTCCAGCATAAAATAACATTATAGTTCATTTTTGAAGGGCAAATCTCGGTTGGAATTAAATCATGGATTAGTGTTAATTGGCTTTTGAACAGCTGGGCCCACATCAGTTGAGCAATCAGATTGATTGCATAATTTTTAACAAAAAGAACGCACCATCTTACAGTGTGACTGGGAAAGCCGAGAACAGCTAAAATAATTATGTCAGGAATGCTTTTTAAGCCAATCTTAGAGACTTAACGTACCAAAAGTTCCGCAAACTGAATAACCATTATAATGCAGGGGCCACATGTTGATAGCAACAGTTACCTCGGAGTGCCATTGATCGGTGAAAGGACAAATACATGCACTGTTCTGTTTCTTTATGAATATACATGTACTCTCATAGCTTAAATGACCAGCATTAGCTCAAATTAAATCAATTACCGTAAACGTCCATGTATAAGCCGCACTTTTTTTCACAAAATTGAAGCCATAAATCAAGGGTGCGGCTTATCCATGGATACATCTGTGTTTGGAGTTTTAAAAAACCTAATTAATATTCATACAACTTCTTAAGATCTCAGTAACGAAACATAAAAGAAACTGAGAGCATGTTGCTGTTGTTCATGTACTTTTTAATGAGTGGTGGCTCCTAAAGGCCCTGGCCCAGACTCCTCTCCGCGTTTAAAGCTTGGCTACTAAGCACTCGTTCGTATTTCAACTTATACATGTATGGGTGAAACCTTGATTGTTTGTCCTTGTTGGTTTATAGCAATAGAATGTTTATACTGGAACTTCAAACTTTATTGTACTACATTTTTTCCAAAATGTGCGCTTCTAAATTCGGGGTACGGCTTATCTACGGATGCGGCTTATACACCGACGTTTACGGTACCCAGAAAATCTAAAGGCGACACATTTCTTCGTGCACAACAACAGTAAACACTCTGCAGTTTAGTGAGTGTATTTCGGATGCGTGATTGGACAGAAATAACATTCCAGACATATTTCAGGTGTTCACGGTTTTCCCAGCGCACTGTAAAAGATTTGGTTTTGCTAAGGTATTACAGATATTGCCATTTTAAAATCTTAAAAATGACAAGAACCTCAGCGATGTAAGTTCATTGTGATGTTTGATCTGTTCAGAATTTCAGGCCAACTCAAACTCATCTTATTAATTACTGAATTTGAAAGTACACTGTACATACATTCAGAGTTGCCTTGGCAACTTAGGTTCTCCTCCAAAGTTCATTAGAATCATCAAGAAACTACAGTATAGACAGATGCAAACACCAGACTCACTGTGGACAGTGAATTACCTCAGTCTTTTCAATATTAGTGGTGTCAAACAGGACTTCAAGCTTGCAGCAATGCTCTTTGCCAGTCCTACTGTGGCTGGCTTTCAGGAAAATTAGAACACATGCAGTGTACAGATCACATTCCACTATGATGGTGATCTCTTTGATCTTCAAAGCCTCAAGCAAAGACTGAAGTCCCCACAGAATTCATCTGCAGTATTTACATGTAATGACACCCCAGAGGCCTTGCAGCTGCTTTTGGCATCCTATAACAATTTTGCAGAGAAGATGGGTCTACACATTAATGAAATGAAAACAGAGACCATGTACATTGGCAATATAGCAAGGTTTTTCATAGATGGTGTTAAGCTAGCTAAAATACCTTGGAAGCCAGCAACTGTGGATGGGTCAGCGGTGGCCATGGCGCTCAGTTAGGTATTATCGCTTTCTCACCATATTTCTTCTCTGCTAGCGGTTGGTCCAACCTGAGAAACAACAAAACCGACAATACCCACCCAGCTTTAACAAGTTTTCACCATCTTTGCTACCGGAGACTGGTTCGTCATTTTGTGATCGTTGCTTGTTGCAATGATTACCAGGTACTTTTCTTGTAAAGTCTGGTATGACACCAACTCTGACTGCTCCTTCAACCTGAGATGTCTTGTTCTTAGTGGTGACACTTGTGTTAACCCTCGTCCTGAGCAATCTTCTGTGTGCAGTAAGACGATTGCAAAAAAACATCGAGCTGTATGCTGTGACAAATTCGATTCTTGGTGGCACACAAAGTGTAGAAATGCCTTGCCTAAAGAATGTAAGTTCCAGCAAGTGGAATGCTTCAATTGGATCTTTCCGCCCTGCACATCAGTTACTTTGTTTTTTCTAACACTCATTACAATGTTGACCAAAGGTGCCATGTTGATATGGAAACGAATGTAAACGTTAACTCTCACAAAGGCCTTAAATGCCTCCTGGCAAATGCTAGATCACTTGAAAGCAAGTTTCAAGACTTTCATGCCATAGGATTTGCAGAACACAATTTGATGTACTTGCTGATACAGAGACCTCGTTTGATCCCAGTGTTTTGGACCACGAAGTGGTCCCATTTGATTTTGCGATTTACAGAAGAGACCGCCTTGAATGAAGAGGAGCTGGGGTCTTACTTGCTTTTGAAAACAATCTAATGGTTGTTAGGAGATCAGATCTTGAACCCAGTTGCGAATTGTTATGGTGCAAGTTGACCAATGACCAGGGCTTCAAATATCTTTTTGGGGGTATTCTTTCGTCCACCAAACGTTAATGTGGATTACATGGAGTTGCTAGGAGATTCACTTTCATGGATTAGCAAATCTAATGCAGAAAAGTTTTTTCTTGTTGGCAATTTCAACCTTCTGGACTTTTATTGGATTAATCAACTACCACTGTCCTCAGATCAAGTCTATCTCAATTCTTTTGAATTTTTAACGATGCATTCCTTACACAAGTGAATCCTCATGCTACCAGGAATTCTATTGGGTCTGGTACTCACCACTGTGTTCACAGTATGTCACTTAGTGAAGGATTAATGGAATCTGATCATGAAAGGGTTACGTCTTTCTGAACAATACCTCAATCCATAAAAGAAAAAGTATGTCTTAATTTAAAAAAGCTAACTTGGAGGAGCTCAAGAAAACTTTGCAAAACCTACCATGGGCATCTGCTATGCTTGACAATGGTGTAAATGTGAACCTAAGTAGTAATAGTTTTCACTACATCTGCCCCAGCCTAAGATAGTATGAAAGGCAGTTGAGATGTGTTTAAATTATGTGCTGATTATGTTCCCCCTGTTTCCGATTTGCATCTGACAAATCGTGGCTTGCTGTTTCTGATTTGTGTCTGGACAAAATCAATTTCTGGGCCAGGTAACTCGATTTGCATCAGATCTGCTTCAATGTTTTATGTTTCAATTGCTAACCCAAACAGCACTTTGGTTCTCCGTGCAAGTTTCTACTTCGTGACACCTAAAACACCTCAGTCTTGTAGAACAACACCAATACCACTCGCATGTTGTTTAAGCGATACAGATACCACCTTGCATGCCCAGTTGAGCAAGTGGAGATTGATTCCCCCCACAAGATCAACCAATTTATACATTTACCCTTTTACGCCGGGATTGACTTCTAGGTTGCCTCCTCGGGTTTTGGCCCTGCTGGGGCAATTAACTGGAAAGGTCTTTTTCGGAAAACCGTAAACAAATTTGTCCCCCAGAAAAGGATTAATGATAAATTCACCCCTCCGGGGATTGATAAAGACTAGTAGAGACCTGTATCATTTTAGATCCTCAAGGAGGAACTATAAAAGTCTTATTCGTGCCAGGTCTGGTCTACTCATCAACAGTTTTGCTAATTACCAGTTGAAAATTACATAATGCAAGAAGTAATATTTTTAAATTTTCTTACTTCTTTAGAGTAGCGAAGTCATTGAACTCTTTGAATTTAAGGAATCCTAGATGTACCTACACCAGAAGGATATTAGTTACCTATTATTTACATTCTCTTAATTTATTTTTCAGACTAGTTTAATGACTGATTTTATTAGCTGATTAAGTATTATTTATTGTTACGTTAGGCAACCATTCCATGAGGCAATTTTTTCCCATTAAGAGGTCTCCTGTCAATACTTGTAGTCTTCCGTATTGCCAAACTATTAATGTAATGTGCGTTCGGTTGATTTTGATTCACATGACCTCATGGTTGTGACTAAAGTCACTGCATATTATCAGTGTCTATTGTAGTGAAGCGTAAACTCTATTCCAACATGAAGTCAAACTACATACAGCAATGTCATCTGCATTTTATTCTAAGGATCAAATGGGATCAAATTGTAAGCAATGAAGAGGTCTTGGGTGTGTGGGTGATGAAGACAAAGAACTGAAGTTAGTGAGAAGTAATCTGCTCTGGCTCTGCCATGTTTACCATATGAATGACCTGTACGACCTCAGAAGAATTGGTGCATGGGTCTCTCTCAATTGGTTGACGCAAGCTGCATTTTAAGGACACCCATAAGAACGCTCTGAAGTGTGGCCTTGTACTTGATATAATTTATGTCAGTCTACTGTCAATAACAGACTGTAAGAGTGGTGTAGATTAATTATTAGTACCATTGACGAGTAAAAGTGTTGGGCATTAGACAGAGTAAAATCTATAAGTGGCACTATTGAGACTGAAAGGGTAATGACCATGCCCCTTTGTCTCCTACGGCTCATTAGTTGAGCGTTTAAACTAGTAGTGGGAACCTCATCGGTTTTACTCATGTCCAGTTGCACTCAAGGTATCATTATTAACGAAGAAATCTATTATTGATCCATTAACCAGACTGAAAAGTCACCATCGCTTTCACAAAGATTGCATTTATGAAACTCTTTGAAATAGGTTATTTGCAACAAACTGGTCTAATAACCAGTAACTGGTTAACTTGAAGCTGTAGCTTTATAAATTCCATGGAGTAAAAGGCCATGTTTCACTTAACCAGGATGCAAATTTTCTGAGGAATGCCACTTAAGGTCAAGATGTTTTGACCACTTGAAAACTCGAACATTCCATGCTTGGTTTAGAAGAGATAAGGGTTTGGCCCCCAGGTGGAATTTTCCATCATAAATTGCCACATGCTGTAAAAAAGGTGAGATTTTTGAAGGGTTCTTGAGTGGACCAATAATGTTTTGAACCTGTTGCAGTTTTACAGTCCAATGGACAGCTAATATGCCAAGTTAAATAACTAACTATTGAATCAAATACAAAGCGGTACAATTAAACAGCTTACATACATCCCAGCCTTCCTATAAATCCTATTTTTCCTATTTATTTTATAGGATCCTATAAAACTCCTATAATGAGCCAAAAACTCCTATATTTCCTATAAATACAGTTTAAGGAACAGATGAAAGCATTTTCCCTTTAGTTATCATTTTACAAACTCTCATAAGCATTGATGTTGGTCACCATTGGGAGTTAAAGTGCATATGACACAATTTTTTTTATTAGCTTGTTCGAAAGAGCTTTCAAAATGGTGAAGAACAGCGTTTACTTTATTGTGACAGCTCTCTTGGTAGCCGAGCTATTCAAGATTTTGATTTATGCAAATTAGATGGCTTGTGACGTCACAGTGTGGACACAAAATTATGTAAAATCACAAAACATGGAATATCTTTGCAAATACTAAGTCTGCAGGGTTGAAATTTTGCAGGGTTGATGTGCTACCAAAACTACACATTGTAATAGTGATTATGATGTCACCATAGCAACATACTCGTTACCAGACCTCTACCTTTCCGATATCGAAAATGCTTGCTTTGTTGCTTCAGAGTCTACCACACTTGCTTGTGCATGTGCTGTGTAATGTCCATATTCGGTCAACCACACACTGAATGACCATGAAGAGCAAATAACCCTTATTGGGGAGGGAAACTCTGAATTTACCCTTTGGCTGGAGGGGGCCTGGAGCCCATTGTGTTGCTATGGAAACATCACACTGGGCCATGTCATGGAACTTTGTAATGAGTATAAGAACTGCAAAAATTTTCAGTTCTATACAGAAAAAGTCTTTAGAGATATTCCATTTTTTGTGATTTTACATCATCATGTGTCCACAAAATGACGTCACAAGTAATCTAATTAGCATACATCAAAATCTTGAATAACTTGCTAACCAAGAGAGCTATCACAATAAAATAAACGCCGTTCTTCATCATTTTCAAAGCTCTTTTGAACAAGCAAATATAAAATTTTGTGTCATATGCACTTTAAACTTCTCATAAGTGGCTGACCTTTTTTGGAGGTTGTAAGGGGTGGTCATGTGACTGTTGACAATCACTGTTTACTTTTGTTTGTAAATCGTCTTATCAATGAACACATTGCAAACTAGTGTCTTAGTCTCCGAAATGATGCAAGACACATTGAATTGTGTTTCAACCTAAGAATTTTATCTGTGAGTGCCTGAAAATCCTCCTATAGAACTCCTATATTTTGTCCTATAAATCTCCTATGTTCCTGCTAATTTCCTCCTATTTTTCCTATAATCTTTTTGGAAAATGGCTGGGATGTATGAGCTTAACTAATGTGAAAACTTAGATAATACGCTCAAAAAGGTCTTCCCTAATTAATTTGTTTAATAAAAGTATTAATAGACCCCTTTCAGTAATTCCTATTCTGGAGGACAAAGCAGTGGTTGTTCTGTCCCCTGAGAGAAACAAACCTTTCAAATGCAAAACAATCTTATTGTTTTGCCCTCCAGATTTGGAATTAACTAAAAGGAGTAAAAAATAAGCAAGGATGGAAATTTTCTGACTTTTTAAGTTTCAAGGGAAACATTTTACCGCAGTTTAAACTGAATAATACAAGGACTGGTATGAAAATCATTGAACCTGTGACTTGAAGGCAAAGCATCCTTTTTCCGTACAAATCCTCATAATTTCTTTCACCAATAACATCAGTTTAAAGATTATAGGCTTTAAAATTGGCATTGGAGCATTTTCTGAGGTGCTCTTTTCATTTCTGTAAAAAAATTATCAGATTCAAATCGCCATGTTTATGAAAAAGAGGTCAGCCCATTAAAGTTTTGCTCAATTCAACTAACCAGTTAAGAATTAAAGAACTTAGAATAAGTACCCCTTTTAATCTAGTTTGTGCTAATACTGGGTTGGTCAGGCCATAATTACTTATCACGTGAAATTGTGAACCCAGAAGTGACCAGCTCCCAACATCAGTGGCTTCATAGCTCAGTTGGTTAGAGCATCGC
>NC_090871.1:57287079-57317079 GCF_036669935.1 Montipora foliosa
CAGTTGGTTAGAGCATTGCACCGGTATTGCGAGGTTGTGGGTTCAAATCCCGTTGAAGTCCTGAAATTTTTCAGTCTTGTCGATGCAAATGAATTTGTGCTCATAACTGCAAGGCAACATGGTTTCATTTGATTTCATACCTGCAGTGCAATAATATATGATGTATTTCATATATATCTTTCACTCATTACTTATCAGGGGAAATTGTGAACCCAGAAGTGACCAGCTCCCAACGTCAGTGGCTTCATAGCTCAGTTGGTTAGAGCATTGCACCGGTATCGCGAGGTCGCGGGTTCAAACCCTGTTTTAGTCCTGAAAATTTTCAGGCTTCTCCACGCAAATGAATTTGCACTCATAACTGCGAGGCAACATGAATTCACTTGATTTCATAACCGCAGTGCAATAATAAATGATGTATTTCATATACATCTTTCACTCATTATTACTTATCATGGGAAATTGAGAACCCAGAAGTGACCAGCTCCCAACATCAGTTGCTTCATAGCTCAGTTGGTTAGACCATTGCACCGGTATTGCGAGGTTTTGGGTTTAAACCCCGTTGAAGTCCTGAAATTTTTCAGTCTTCTCAATGCAAATGAATTTGCGCTCATAACTGCGAGGCAACATGGTTTCATTTGATTTCGTACCTGCAGTGCAATAATATATGATGTATTTCATATATATCTTTCACTCATTATTTATCAGGGGAAATTGTGAACCCAGAAGTGACCAGCTCCCAACGTCAGTGGCTTCATAGCTCAGTTGGTTAGAGCATCGCACCGGTATCGCGAGGTCGCGGGTTCAAACCCTGTTTTAGTCCTGAAAATTTTCAGGCTTCTCCATGCAAATGAATTTGCACTCATAACTGCAAGGCAACATGAATTCATTTGATTTCATAACCGCAGTGCAATAATATATGATGTATTTCATATATATCTTTCACTCATTATTACTTATCATGGGAGATTGAGAACCCAGAAGTGAGCAGCTTCCAACGTCAGTTGCTTCACAGCTCAGTTGGTTAGAGCATTGCACCGGTATTGCGAGGTTGTGGGTTCAAATCCCGTTGAAGTCCTGAAAATTTTCAGTCTTCTCGATGCAAATGAATTTGCACTCATAACTGCGAGGCAACATGGTTTCATTTGATTTCATACCTGCAGTGCAATAATATATGATGTATTTCATATATATGTTTCACTCATTACTTATCAGGGGAAATTGTGAACCCAGAAGTGACCAGCTGCCAACGTCAGTGGCTTCATAGCTCAGTTGGTTAGAGCATCGCACCGGTATCGCGAGGTCGCGGGTTCAAACCCTGTTTTAGTCCTGAAAATTTTCAGGCTTCTCCATGCAAATGAATTTGCACTCATAACTGCAAGGCAACATGAATTCATTTGATTTCATAACCGCAGTGCAATAATATATGATGTATTTCATATATATCTTTCACTCATTATTACTTATCATGGGAGATTGAGAACCCAGAAGTGACCAGCTTCCAACGTCAGTTGCTTCATAGCTCAGTTGGTTAGAGCATTGCACCAGTATTGCGAGGTTGTGGGTTCAAATCCCGTTGAAGTCCTTAAATTTTTCAGTCTTCTTGATGCAAATGAATTTGCACTCATAACTGCGAGGCAACATGGTTTCATTTGATTTCATACCTGCAGTGCAATAATATATGATGTATTTCATATATATCTTTCACTCGTTACTTATCAGGGGAAATTTTGAACCCAGAAGTGACCAGCTCCCAACGTCAGTGGCTTCATAGCTTAGTTGGTTAGAGCATCGCACCAGTATAGGGAGGTCGCGGGTTCAAACCCTGTTTTAGTCCTGAAAATTTTCAGACTACTCCACGCAAATGAATTTGCACTCATAACTGCGAGGCAACATGAATTCATTTGATTTCATAACCGCAGTGCAATAATATATGATGTATTTCATATATATCTTTCACTCATTATTACTTATCACGGGAAATTGAGAACCCAGAAGTGACCAGCTCCCAACATCAGTTGCTTCATAGCTCAGTTGGTTAGAGCATTGCACCGGTATTGCGAGGTTGTGGGTTCAAATCCCGTTGAAGTCCTGAAAATTTTCAGTCTTCTCGATGCAAATGAATTTGCGTTCATAACTGCGAGGCAACATGGTTTCATTTGATTTCATACCTGCAGTGCAATAATATATGATGTATTTCATATATATCTTTCACTCATTACTTATCAGGGAAAATTGTGAACCCAGAAGTGACCAGCTCCCAACGTCAGTGGCTTCATAGCTCAGTTGGTTAGAGCATCGCACCAGTTTTGCGAGGTTGCGGGTTCAAACCCCGTTGAAGTCCTGAAAATTTTCAGGCTTCTTGATGCAAATGAATTTGCACTCATAACTGTGAGGCAACATGGTTTTATTTGATTTCATACCCGCAGTGCAATAATATATGATGTATTTCATATATATCTTTCAAACTGGATTGGGGTTGCTGGTAATGCAGTTGATGTCCTTTAGTATCCATACCATTTTCTAGGGTGTGCAAGTAAACAGGAGAGACATCTTTAAAAATAACAAGATTATGGTGTAGAAAAGGCCTGTATAATAAGCAAAGCAGTTCCTACCAAGTGACATCACATTGCCAGATGCACTTGTCTGAAGTTTATAATCACTAGTCTACATACAAATTGAACTGTGTTTGGTTAAATCTCCTTCAGTCGTTTATCATCTCTCTCAGTTAAGGGGTTTGTTGAGGATGTTGCATACTCAAGTGATGTTCAAACAAGTGTCATATATCCTCTCTCTTCAACATCCCTCCCACAAGCTTTCACTTTCAGTGACCTTCGAATCAAACCTTTCTTGTTAACCATAGTGGGAGTGTTAGATTAATGTGCACCACCCACCCTCCCCCTGCAGAGTTAACATGCTCCTAGTAACAAGATAATTGCATGCGGGAACCTTAGACAATTGTTCAGCGTTAGTAGAGCATTAGTAGAGTAAACAACTTCATATGGTTTGCACATATTCATAACACAGCATTGATTCACTGAAGTCCTTATTTCGATCAGATGCCCATTTAGTTAGGTTTTGTGAGTCCTCATGAAATGTTTGGAAATTTTGTGGGGATTTAATAGCTCAATGTACATACATACATACTTAATTGACTGCTCCCCATAGGGGCTTTTCAGGGCCAATGAAACAACGAAACGAGATCTCCGGATCTCAAGGCAAGCACCCTAACCACTGTGCCACACCATGTGGTCATCGGCAAATAGACATAGCTGCAACTTTGTTTCTTCAACAAATCATTGATGACAATTGAGAAGAGGGTAGATTCCAAAACAGAGCCTTGTGGTACTCCTGAGGTGACAGGAGAGTGAGTGCCCTTCCCAACTACGTTCTGCAGTTAGGTCTGGTTTTGAGGAAATGCATAAATCCAAGCTCGGCCTTCACGTTTATGTTTTACTGACTGAGATTATACACAAGTGTTTGAGCCCTTTATCAGATGTTTCAGTAAGGTCCAAAAATAGGGCATCAACTTAGTCATGCTCATTCAAGATGATATCCCAGTGGTGGAAAGCTAGTGCAAGTTGTACTGTGAGCAGTGTGTAGATGTGCCAGCCTGGCCAGCCAACTTGGATGTTTTTGGCCAGTTTCTTACAGACTCCAGACTTGGAAAACACTGCATCTCCATGGTTGTTAACATTATTATTGTGTTTTGGAGGGAAGCGGGAAGTACACTGTTTCTAACGCCCTGGAAATAGTTTTTTCAAACTTCTTGCTTGTCCTTATCATAAATGAATAAAGAAATCCCTTGGTGCAGTGCTATAGTATTTCCAGTACTAGTTGCTCAATGTATTTCCAAGATCTTATAGGGTTTTGTTGTGAGCTACCATTAATCATTAATTTTTGTTAATTCCTTTTGAAAGAGAGGAATGTTTATCACCAGTACTCATTTCCTTTTTGGGCAATCAGTCCCACCTTGACAGGCAGTGCTTGGATGTGGCCATTTTTGAAGGAACATCATTTTTGACTGCCTTGAGTAGGATCCTCCCAAAAAGGGACCTGTTGTCTTCCAAGTTATTTCAGGTGTGGTGGTGGGAAAACATGGGATGCACACCTTGGTGAAGTTTAATGTACTCTGTGAGCAGGGCAGGGGAATGCTTTGATCTGATCCTGGTTTTGAACTTGTCAATTTTTTTGGTCACTCATACCTGACTGAACGTGATTTCTCATTTCCTTTTTGGGCAATCCCTCCCACCTTGACAGGCAGTGCTTGGATGTGGCCACTTTTGAAGGAACAGTGTTTTTGACTGCCTTGAGTTGGATCCTCCTTAAAAGGGCCCTGTTGTCTTCCAAGTTATTTCTGGTGCGGTGGTGGAAAAACATGGGATGCACACCTTGGTGAAGTTCTTGTACCCTGTGAGCAGGGCAGGAGAATGCTCTGATCTGATCCTGGTTTTGAACTTGTCAATTTTTTTGGTCACTCATACCTGACTGAACCTGTACAAGTGAACACCAGGGAAGGGACAGAAGATTGAACTAGTTCTAGTGTTGACGTTGGCAACATTTCTCATTTAAGACTGCAGATCTTTGCAAGCGTTTAATAAGTTACAATTTCAAAGAAGAGTAAGATGGACTGACATTGATGAGTGTCAAAGGCAGCCTTTTTGGGAGTGCTCACTGAGGTGAGAAGAGGTTCAAGGTCTGCAGGGTCACACAACAGTAATAGGGATTGCTTGTGGTTCGCCTGTACTGCTAAGAATAGAGTAACAGGAGTAGCTTGGTTTCCTACAGCTTGGACACATTCACACACCTTTAGAATTTGCTAAGTGAAAAGGCAGCCATGCAACAATGAGATGTTAGAAATTATAATTTCAGCAAAGCCATTGTATGCATTAATTTTTCAGTTATCCAAAAAAGTGCATATTCTGCACTACAGACAGCTAGTAGTACCAGGAGCCAATATTACCCTAGTAACAGCAGAGGACTATTTATAAATAGCTTTTGGGCTTGAGTTCTTGGGCAAATTAACATGGAATCCATGGTGGCTAATTAATGGAAAGGTAGTGAAGATGGTTTGGCTACAGTACCAAGGGGAAGACTGTTCACTTTTGACTGGAAGACCAAACATAACTTCACTCTGTCATAGATACAAGTGTTATAGACAGTTAAGTTGGAAAAAAAAAATTAACTACAGTAAGCATAACACATACATAGCATAGCTAGGAATGTGGCAGCTGCCTTGTTTGCGGACTGCACATTGAAGTGAACCAAGGATGGTCAAATATGTTCTAGTGTCGGATAATCTGTCTCTTTATTTTTTGTCTGTGTATGAATTATAACCGATGTTTGATCCCTCCAGCTAAACTATTCATAGTAGTTTAACTGTAGAAACCAACTGGCCATAAGATAATTTGTCTGATTCAATGCTCCTTCTATAATTGACTGATGTATTAGTGGATGAATTATTATTACCCTAAACAATTCACACTTACTGTACTTCATAGATGAATTTTGTTGTGACCTTAAGTCATCTCTGTTCTGTGTGCATTGTTTAACTTTTTCACAAGTTGCCCGGTAGTAGTGTCCAAGTAAATTTCCTTGTATCCTGGATGTGTGTGAAAGTCAAGGTTTGCTCAATGACCTGCGCAGCTGTTAGCCAGGCCAGGACAAAAATACGGAATGTGGACTGTAGCCTGGGTGTTAAATGCAGACTTATGTAGAGATCCATTGATAGGATGCCCATTCTAGACGAATACAAGAGTGGACTTTTTTCTCTCCATACTGTACTTATCTAAGTCATTTTAGCTCTTACAAGGAGTCAATCAAGTATTGGGCCCCTTTTGTCCGACAAGTGCCATTAAGAGTGAGCATGATCCCTTCTTTCTAGGATAGGGAAGACTGGAGTGCCTTTACTTGACTGCTTGACCTGTGATTCAAATTTTTGTCTCTTAAATAGTATTATCCTTAAATTTAGTATAGTGAATTGAGGATGAAAATTATTTCACTTTATTCTTAATAATTATTGCTTTTTAAAAGTTAACTATGTATCACTTAATCACATCTTCCTTTCAGGTCCAAGAAATAATTTCTACCGAAAATTGTTGGGAATAGTGAAAGAGAAAAGGGTTATATATACAAATAAACATGTCCATGCTTAGTTGACTTGTCCCCTGAGGGGCTTTTCTGGTTTAATCAACAAAATGACAACAGAACAGAAACAAAAACAAAAAAAAAAAACCCAAAAAAACTGTTATGAATCCCAATAGGGAACTGGTCTTAACCTTGGGATCTTCGAATCTCTGGGCAAATGCCCCAATCACGGGGCTGCACTGCCTTCTTTTACCAAGCCATACATGCCTTCCTCGACGAATGTGTCCCACCAATGTGTTGGTCAACACATCAACATTCAACTCATGTGTCATCTGACCAGTAAAATGTGTCAGCTGACACACGACCAACACGTTGGTCACTGTCCGAAAACAGATACAGTGTTTTAAATATGGTAAAGACCCTTGGTGGGATGTGTAGCACATCTCTTCAAAATTCTTCAAGGTAAAAAGAGTGCTACCAACACAATGCTGATGCATGAGAGGAACTTCAAAGATTCTTGATGACTGAGTCAGTGACATGTTGGTTAATGCATTCGTGTGATTTGGATTTGTTACCATAACTGGGAAAAGTCCATGAAATGAAGTGTCTTGATTATTATACATCAAAGTATAATTTGCAGTATGTTATAATGATATATGGCTTTTTGTTCTTGCAATCATCATTAAAAATGTTATTTTTGTCTGCATGTTAAACAGGAAGTTTGTTCTGGAAGCCATGCAGATGTTTATTTACGCCTGTTGGAGTACCTTTTAAGTGACAGAAATGTCACACCCGAGCATGAGGCTTTAAATAGTGTCGTTCCTGATAGTGGCGTTGAGGAGCGCTCCTTGCTGTCAGCAGATTTTCTTTCGGCGTCTTCTTGGAACTCAGTACCAGTAAGCCCAGAATCATTTTGTTCCCGCGATTCATTACCTTCTGCATCGTCATCCCCAAGTGGGTGCATTAGTCTTCATGAAAAATTTGAAGGGGAGCCTTGTGAGTGGTCAGATGTAGATTTGGCTGATCGCTGCCTAGCCAAAGTGCAAAATAAATCAGACACCGAGGAAACGCACCGATATGCAGAAATGTGTCAGCTAAAATCTCAATTAAGTGAGGAGGAAACCCCAGATAACTGTGATTCAATAGACGGTGTTCTGAAACAACTGGAAAGCAATGTGACCGGTGAACAGCCTTTTGGAGAGTCTAAAGAATGTCCTGATGTGCAGATTGGAGCAAACTGTCATCCACAATGTAAAATTCCCTTGGTGGAAACAGAATTGTCAGCTGCAGAAGGTATTGGAGTGAGAGGTTCCAGAAATAGTGGAATTGATTGTTTTGTGTTAAGCAAGGATGAGGAGTCTGCAACCTCTCAGAATAATTGCTTTGATTTACAAGAACAAATAAACAAATTGCAGGAAAAGCTAAGGCAGACTGAGGCAGAAAAACAGCAACTCAAAGCCGACCTTGGACGATATCTGTTTCTTGAAGACAGAGAGAAACGTAGTGGCAAACTTCTTTCAGCGCCCAGAGCATTTACTGGTGACAACAGTAGATGTTGTGGGGGCAGTACATCATCCAAATGTTTAAGTGCCAATCGGAGACTTCTTGGTCGAACAGCTTCTCTTGAAGACAAGCCA
The DNA here is from genome assembly GCF_036669935.1 of Montipora foliosa. Lineage (NCBI taxonomy): Eukaryota > Metazoa > Cnidaria > Anthozoa > Scleractinia > Acroporidae > Montipora > Montipora foliosa. The sequence continues at coordinate 57,294,801 of NC_090871.1, forward strand.
GGTATGTGAACGGTATTTTCATACTGCAGTTAGACCTTTCAGGTCCCTAAATCATTCTTATGACTCATTTTTCTTTCTTTATTGTGTTTTATTGCATGAGTGATTGTCAAAATTGGTGGATCTTCATTGGTTCACAGCACTGAGTTACGGTATCCCTCCACCCATAAGGGTAAAACACATTCCAAATTCTTAAGCGTGCGAAAGAACCAACACCCCTTGCTAAGTAACTCCAAAATTTGCCATGGGGATTGTGGAAGATCATTTTTGTTTTTGTTTTCAAAGCTAACGTTTACCTCTGTTGTGTAATATTATTTTGACAGATTTTAACTTGCAAGCAAGGTTTATAGAGATTTCTAATTCATTATCACGTGAGGAATTCAAACAGATGAAGAATCTGGCCAGGGGCAAAGTTGATGGTTTCAGGCTTCACAAGATGAAGGTGGGATTTGAACTGTTAAAAGAAGTGGAAAGAGTCAGTGAACACCCGTGCAGAGACATTGGAGAGCTGCTTAAAGGGATCCAGCGCTTTGACCTCCTCGAGAAACTTGGATCACCCCCTCTTGGGAGTAAAAACAGTGGTATGGATTCCCTGACCCATGGCAAAATAGATTCTGTCATGACAAAATTAATTCTCTACTTTGCGTATTTGATTACGTATTTGAAATTTTGGTGGATAAAGAAGATGTGTCATGGGATTTGAAAAAGAAGAGAATAGGGAATTTAAGATCTATGGCAGCAACGTTGATGTAAACATCACCTCAAAGTACACCTTTACACTACTGAGTCTTTCTCAATTATCCCATCTCGTTCACATCGCACAATCGAACGACTTTTGTATGACCTTGAAAAAGTGTTTGCAATTTGTTTCACGGACCAATGCTTGGCAAGATTAAAACAAAGCTTCTCCTAATTCCCACCAAGGAAAACTCCTAATTTGGGCAGTAAACAGTTCGATTGCCCAATCAAATGACCTCAAAGCGAAATGCCATTCGCTTTCCAGAACGTTTCATGGAGAGATGACGTTGTTTGCATCCGTGTTTGCTGAGCCAATGAAAATTTGCACTCGTTTGTTTTTGTTTGATAAGCCAATTAAATGTTTTGAATTTTTGTTTAAATTCTGTTTTTACGTCTATTTTTCAAGGTCATGTGAAAGTCGATCTGTGGGTGATATATTCTAAAAGTAAATTGGTACAAGCGCTTTTAGAGTTAGTGCCAAGTGGCGAATGAAAGCTTTTCATCTCTATGCTCATGTTGTTGTCAAAACCTCAAATTTCAAAATGTCACATCGTCGTTAAGCAAAGTACCACAAAAGTATGACATTCTGCTAGAATGCAGGCCTCCGCATGTGCAGCACGGTTATTTTTTCCACTTTTAGCCAATGACATTGCTTTGTGGCATTGTTACTGTATACATCATCGTTTCTTAAACTCCATAATATCTATTGATGTAGGCTTCGTCAAAGAAAGAGTGGCTTTAACAGGAGTTTCAATAGTGCTTGTGCAGATTCTCTAGAATGAATCGCAGAAGATGTCGTGGGGTAACGAGAATGGACAAATCCACAGATTATTCCATTAAAGAATAGATTGAGGGTGGGAAAGTCATCAAAAGCGACAGAGAGAAAAGTCTCAAGATGAGCCACGAATTTGATAATTAGTCTTGAAACCCTGTGCTGGCTGAGAAATAACCTTATATTCTGTGCGGAACACAACACAAGTTTAAAATTTCTGCCTCTAACATTTTCGAGCTGGTGCAGAGGTGGAATGATCGTGGAACGTTGCAAGTAGTATCTTTGAAAGAATCTTAGTATGTATGATCCTTGGTATTCCACTCAGATGCTCTTGGGGATTGATCACGCATTCCTTGTTGGGGAGAAAGGCTTGTGGACACAAACAGAATGTCTTTGTGAAAAGTTGAGTCCTGGGTGGGATGAGTTTTAAGAGTGCTTTCAAATTAGTTATGTTTACTTGTATGGGAGTACAGACTGTATCCCCTCCACCATGACCATTGCTAGTAAATAAATTGTTAAGATCACATTGTGCTTTCTTTTCCATACATGTTCCAGTATTTTACATGCTGTCCCTCAGCCACTGTTGCAGTGGACATAGAAAAGAAATTTATCATGTATATATTTTAAGTGCGGGTTATAGATGAAAGGGAGAAGTGATCCTCGCACTAATCGCGACCTTTTACAGTGCGACGCGCCTTACTGTGACCAGCTAACAAATTTGATTGACGGTCACGCCTCCTTGCAAAGTTCGCTCGATTGTAAGTTGAACACCGTTCCATGAGTTGTTGAGTTGACGTATTTAAGCGTAGTTGTCAAATGCGAAAGTTTGTTGCGTAGCCACAGAAAGACGCGTTGCACTTAATCAATTGGCTTCAACGGGATTCGAACTCATGACCTCTGCGATGCTGGTTCAGTGCTCTACCAGCTGAGTAATGAAGCCATTTACTCAGTTTTTTAGGTTTCTACGAGAGGTGGTTGCTTAAATCGTCAAGAGGAGTGCGGGGATCACTTCTCCCTGTCGATGTACATATACTTGTTTTGATCCTGTTTTGTTCCACTTACATGCGTTGTTCTCCTCTCTGATACAGCTACGGTACATGCATTAACTTTGCCATAATGTGTGAAATTTTAGAAAGTGCTGGAACATCATCAGCTTCCTTACCATCCAGAGATGACCAAGGTGGAGAAAGATGTACAACTCTGAAATCTTGCACGTCCACAATGGGTTTTGCACACACAAGTGAAGACAATGGCCAGAAGTTTACACCAGATCATGTCTACGACTTGTCTACATCCGCTTCTTTTGATATTGACAGTGAGAATCCTGTGTCAATTAACATTGAGGATAATGATCCTCTGTCCATGGAAAGTGTCGGAACCAATGACAAAGAGGGAATTTGTGTCCCCGTCTCTTCTGAACAAAGTGGCCCATCAAGTGGTGCTAGCAGCGTATGTGTTAATGCTTTACGCACTGCTGAAGGTAGCCCGGTTTGTTCGAGAAGCAGCTCACAAGGCTCTTCCAAGAAGTCAGCTAAAGCACCAGAAGTGGTCTTAACTTCTCATTCTGCTGCGGCACCTGGTGAAATCGCCAATGAGAGTAACCTCAATACAGGCAGCAGGGAAGAGGAGGGTCCAGGACAAGCTCAGGTAATGAACTGTACAGATGATGTAACTGATGGGGGAAATACTGAGGTTGAAAATATTAAAGGACAGTCTGTTGATTCGTTTTATGGGGCATCGGGAACAAAACCGTCTGACACAAAAACATTTCCATTATCTGTCAGTGAGTATGATTCACAGATCGATTCTTCAGATAGCTCTTCCTTCTGCCGTTCGACTGATCCAGTTAGCTCACATGTTGATGATGCAAATCCCCTCCAGCTGCAGCAAAGTTCCAGTGCACATGGTCAAACAACATTGAGAATGCATGAATCTGATGAATCCAGTTCCTCTTCGACTGACTGGGAACGTTTGGGCGCTCGACCCAAAATCTCTCAAAGACAACGTCCACAGGTTGCTATATCACCACCTCCGCCCCCACCAATCGCCAGCCCTGTATCCGATGGCTTGGCTGGGGATTTCTTAGTACGACATTCACAAGACAAAGCTGTTCATGAAAGTCTGTATGCAAGTGGCAGGGATTTTTCATTTCTCGGTAATGATACATCGCAGGTAACTTCTTTTGTTGATGGAAAGACAAATGCATCAGAAGCTTACAGAGTTAAGCCATATTTCGGAGCTTGTCAGGCGGCGGCAGTGGGGAATAAGTCGTATGTGAGATCAGATGGTATTGCTTTTTCAAATGTCTCTATTGGTGGTTTTGAAAGAGTAGGATTACTCGGTGGAAGTTCTAACAATGAAAGCTTGTATGGAAACAGTGCACATGGTGCAGCGGCACCTTTGCGTAATCAGACAGGACTAAGTAATGTCACTTTGGGTTGGAATGGTTCATCAAGCAAAGGTGTAAATAATGTTGATGGATTGCTGAATATTGAACATGAAGTTACAGGGCAAAAAGATTATAGCAGGGAGTCTTATTTTTCTTCCGTCCAACATAACACGCACACGCATTGGCAGAGTAACACAGTTTCAGAAATCACCCGTTCGGGTTTTGCTTATGGATTAACTAGTTCGGACTTCACATTGAGGGGTAGTGGTGTTGCTGGAATTCGGCCGCTACCATCAGTGTATACCACTCAAAGACATGTCATGAGTGACGGTGATTCTGCATTCAAGGATGAGCAGGCCATGAATGAAAGGTCACACAATGCTGATGTAGCACTTGGACACCACTCACTTGCAAATATTAATAGGCATCACGTACTAGGTACCTCCGCCTCCGCTGGAAGTGCGGTCATTGTGGACAATTGTGGTTTGCCTCCTCCATTCTCCATTTCGTCTTCCAGTGTTTCTTCCACCACAGTTGTCTCAACTACAACAAGTCGGTCTCTTGTTGTCAGTGCAAGTAACCATACACGGAGCCTTGTTAATAGCACAAGTAGGAAGTCAGTTGTTTCCTCAACCGCATCTGGTGATGGTAATTCAGAGACTAGTCTTGCACCAAGTTCTCGTAATGCCGATGAAGACCACTCCAGAGGAGCTTTGTTGAACAGACACAATGGAACAAACGATATCGAGCCAATCGACGATTCCCTTCTAGCTTTAGAACGACGTGTGGCAGATGCCTCTGCGCTAGTTGAACGAGTGCTTAGGGAAAGAGAAGAACGGGAACAGTTTGAACGAGAAATAGAAAGAAAGGAACGAATGATTAGGGAAAGACGAGAGAGAGAAAGGAGGGAGAGGGAGGAAAGAGAGATACAGGAAGCCGAGCAATGGCCGCAGCAGCAGGAGGCAGTTTCTGCGCGTTCTCCGTGGCTCTGCGAACATTACCAGCGACATTGTAGAGTGCGGTTCCCTTGTTGTACACAATTCTATCCTTGTCATCGATGCCATAATACATCAAGAAACTGTGAAAACGAAGAAGCCAAAGCATGCCATGCGACGCACCTTAAGTGCTCTTTTTGCGAGCATGAACAAGAGGTGAGTCTTTTCTTTTCTTTGTTTTTTCCATGCTGTAGGGATTGACCTTTCAGGCGGCTTTGAGGGACAGAGCTTTGAAAATTGGTTCAAGCGGGAGCTCGAACTAATTAAAAAAAAAGTAAATCACAGTGACATGGTTTGCATAAACAATACTCACTTGTGGCTTTTCGGTAGAGTATTGCACCATCATTGCAGAGGTCATGAGATCGATTCCCATGGAATCCACCTGAATTTTTCAGTTGTCTGTAAATGACAGTTTCGTAATTGTCCAAATAAGGATCACCGCCGTTTTTGTCCAAGCTCTTTCTTTGCGAAAGACAAGGGGCCATTGCATTTTGTGTAGGTATTAGTTTAATGCACAAGTTTTACCAAAGTCTTGTATTAAGTACAAATGTGCAATTATGACAATTATACATGTGTACAAGTGAATAATAATAATAATAATAATAATAATAATAATAATAATAATAATAATAGTTAATGATAATTACAAGCTGTACCGTAGTCTTGTATAGATGGTTTTCAATCACGTGATGAGACGGCCATGTTGGTGCACAAAACAATAGCAAAATTAATTATACACCTTATTCCAAAATGGCCGCTGATTTATGCGCATACAAATTGGCCCTTGTTGCCTCGTTCAAGATAAAATATTCTTTTGAATTTTCAGCTTAAGAACGAGGTATCAAAGGCTAATTTGAATAAAAACAAAAGAATATTTAAATGGGGGCCGTTGTGGAATAAGGTGTATGGCTCATGTTTTTCATTATAATTGAGTCAAATTCCCAAAAGACTTTTTTTGCTGCCGTTCTGTACACCAACATGGCTGCTGTGACGTCAGGTGAATACCATCTATTAAGTTTCAGTTTAAGTACAAGTGTGTAAGTGTGTTGTTTGTAATATAATTATTTAGGTGTATTTATAACAATTTCCACGAAGTTATTCTCAGAAACTTGACGGTATTAATCTACATAAGGCAGTTCAAATAAAGTTCTAAAATAAAGCTTTCAAGACCATAGTTCTTACTCAAAAGATAAAAAAAGAAGGGAAAAAATTCACCACTCTTAGTCTTTGTAACGCAATGTGAAACTACGTGACATTGCCTTTGACGTAAAATTAACAATGTTATGTTTTAGGGTTACCTCATTTTGGTATATTCGGGATAAAAGATGCCTCTTGGCTTTTATCTTTTTGTCTTTGTGCAACAATCATTGGAACATATGTTTTCACATTATCTTTCTACTTTTTTTCGGAAGATTGATGAAAACAGTGGAGTTTGCGGCAAATGCGGTAAAAAGATGGCCGCCTATTTTTGCTCTATATGCAAGCACTTTACAAACGTGGACAAGAATCCTTATCACTGTGAAAAATGTGGAATCTGCCGGTGAGTTAACCAGGGGGAAAAGACTATATTTCTATGAGCAAAATGTGTGTCAAGTGTTTTGAATCCAATCCCTTGTTTCTTTTTATTATCCATACAACTGTATTAGTTTCTGTACAGAAAACGCACGAAACGAGTAGAAATATTCCTCTCATTTGCACATAGAGGATATTACCTAGTGGCGAGAACATATGGCCTCGGTTGTTCAAACGATGGATAACGTTATCCACCGGGTAAATCACTATGCAGCGGATAAACACTAGCAAAAACAATTGAGTTATCCAGTGGATAGTGATTTATCCGCAAAAACAATTGAGTTATCCAGTGGATAGGGCTATCCACACTTCGAACAACTGGAACCTGAATTTTGGGTTCAGGTGGCAAAGAAAATAGGGAGCTTAAGCAAGGAAGACGACGACGGCTACGAGAACGCGACAAAACAATAGGTTTAATTAGCAAAAACAATAGTTCTGCACGCTCTGCACGAGCGTTTTACATTTTGATACATTTCTTTGCCGTTCTCGTTTTGACAACGACGTGAAATGATCAAATTTGAGGTCATGTGGAGGACGAGACCACCTGGCGACCAATTTTCAATTTTCTCTCTAAATATCCACACCGTTCTCATCAATTTTATTCTTGCAATGTGGATTCATATTCTCCTTGCCAAGCGACTTGGAGTAATCGCAAAATTATTACAGTAACAGGAAATAATATTTTTAGACAACGTTCTCGTAGCCGTTGTCGTCGTCCTTGCTTAAGGTCCCTAGTATCTCACGAGTGAGCGAACGATTGAGATATTGTTCTTGCCACGAGAACATGAATTTCATATCTTCCAGCTAACGTGTAATTTTCTTTTTATTATATGGACAATAAATATACATCATGGTAGAGATTGAAAAGCAAATACAAATACGGGTATAACAAAAAAACAAAATTACTCGGTGCCTAAATTATAGAAAGGTTAACATAGATAGGGCATAATAATAAGTGAACTAGCCTTAGATAATCTTAATAAAAATTCAATTACTGACTCTGACTTTAGTCATCTGATACTGCTATTTTCAGTCTCTTTTCGCTACGAACCTTTGAAGGCTCTTTAGGGCTAACAGAATAAAAAATTACTTTTTCGATCTGGTAGTTTTGGGAAAAAACCCGGTAAAATACCAACTTTATTCATGCAAGACAATGAAAGGGAGAGATACCAGAGGTTATCCCTATACGAGGTATCCGCCCGGATGTTAAAGTAAGCCGTCTCAGTTTTCTCTTCTATCGAGACAGTTGACAAGCTTTGAGAGGCGCTAGCAGCGTTTGACAGCACAACAGAAATTTGTTGTTGTTTCTTATCGAATGAAGTTAAGTAGTTTAACGAGTTAACGTTTTATGCCCTTTTATTTGAACAATTTCGTTTGGCGATACATCATTATCCTATCACTCCTGAACCAAATGCTATATTGTGCTGTGAATCACAAGGTTTTTGACCGTTTCGAGTCGTCTATCGTGTTCTTGAGCATGCTTGTCAGAGAATTGACCCCAAGCGGCGAGCATTTAAACCACTTAAGACCTGAATGAAGGGGTAGTTTCTAAAGAAACTGTGGTGCTGCGTCGGTGGGGAAGTAGTATACAAAAATTTGGTTTTATCAACGGAGTTGATAATGTAAATTGGCCACCGTACAGAGATTCTAAAAGCTGACGTTTCGAGCGTTAGCCCTTCGTCAGAGCGAATCGAGGGATTATGGGTTACGTGTAGTTTTTATAGTAGAGTAGGAGCTACGCTATTGGTGGTAACATGGCAACGTGAAAAATAGGAATATATTAGTTAAATGAAAAGCGTTCGTTAATACCGTGAGGATTAAGGGTGCCGATTTGAAAGATGAATTTTTGTTCCAGATTCTTGCGGCTTTCCGTCGTACCTAGATGTAGGGAAAGGCCGCAGATAGCCATGTGTTTTTTGGAGTGGTTAGGCAGATTGAAATGGCGAGCGACTGGCTTGGATGCATCCTTGTCATTCTTCTCAACATCGCGAAGGTGTTCGCGGAATCGGTCACCTAATCGTCTACCTGTCTCACCAATGTATAATTTATTGCATAACGTGCAGGTTATGCAATAAATGACATTTGCGGAGGTACATGTGAAACGATCGGTGATCTTAACAGATCGCTTAGGTCCCGATATCTTGCTAGTGTTAACAATGAAAAGACAAGTTTTGCATCGTGAGCGCGCGCATTTGAAAGTGCCGGGTTGCTCGTTAGTTTTGAGCGCGCTTCTAACTAAAAAGTTGCCTACGTTTTTGTCGCGTTTGAATGAAATAAGTGGAGGTTGCGAAAAGATTCTACCAGTCTCGGGATCATTTTGGAGTAATTTAAAATTACTAAGAATGATGCTTTTGACTGCGTGATTATGAGGATGGAAAGTGAGGGTGAATGGAATTCTGTCATTCTTATCTTTTTGTGACGTTTGTAGTGATGACTGTCGATCAAATTGTTGGGCGCGATGATGGCCCGCTTTGACCACAGAGACAGGATAGCCACGTTTTTCGAAGAACTGGCACATCTCCTCTGATTTGCTGGAAAAACACATCCATCACATGTCAAGAACTCCATCCCTTATTCTCAATTTCTTAGACTTCGACGTCTATGTAGTGATGACTCCGATTTTTCCAGCAAATCAGAGGAGATGTGCCAGTTCTTCGAAAAACGTGGCTATCCTGTCTCTGTGGTCAAAGCGGGCCATCATCGCGCCCAACAATTTGATCGACAGTCATCACTACAAACGTCACAAAAAGATAAGAATGACAGAATTCCATTCACCCTCACTTTCCATCCTCATAATCACGCAGTCAAAAGCATCATTCTTAGTAATTTTAAATTACTCCAAAATGATCCCGAGACTGGTAGAATCTTTTCGCAACCTCCACTTATTTCATTCAAACGCGACAAAAACGTAGGCAACTTTTTAGTTAGAAGCGCGCTCAAAACTAACGAGCAACCCGGCACTTTCAAATGCGCGCGCTCACGATGCAAAACTTGTCTTTTCATTGTTAACACTAGCAAGATATCGGGACCTAAGCGATCTGTTAAGATCACCGATCGTTTCACATGTACCTCCGCAAATGTCATTTATTGCATAACCTGCACGTTATGCAATAAATTATACATTGGTGAGACAGGTAGACGATTAGGTGACCGATTCCGCGAACACCTTCGCGATGTTGAGAAGAATGACAAGGATGCATCCAAGCCAGTCGCTCGCCATTTCAATCTGCCTAACCACTCCAAAAAACACATGGCTATCTGCGGCCTTTCCCTACATCTAGGTACGACGGAAAGCCGCAAGAATCTGGAACAAAAATTCATCTTTCAAATCGGCACCCTTAATCCTCACGGTATTAACGAACGCTTTTCATTTAACTAATATATTCCTATTTTTCACGTTGCCATGTTACCACCAATAGCGTAGCTCCTACTCTACTATAAAAACTACACGTAACCCATAATCCCTCGATTCGCTCTGACGAAGGGCTAACGCTCGAAACGTCAGCTTTTAGAATCTCTGTACGGTGGCCAATTTACATTATCAACTCCGTTCACTTAAGACCTGGTATCGGGCGCGCCATGTTAATAGCAAGATAAAACAGTGATACATCGGTCAGGCGGTCTTTGTAGGCCAACTACAAACAATCCTAGACAAAACTGTTTGGGAAAGTTAGCACTTTTGAAGTCTTCATTGCTTCTCTCCCCTCCCCCCTCCTTCAATGTTGTGCAAAACTGAATGATTTCAGTGGGAAATTGTTGAGTTGCCTTCCAACATTGAATAGGGGGGAGGGGGGGGCTATGTAAGAGAAAGTGAAAGTATTTCTTTTGAGCTTTAACAGAAGCCGGTTTAAATACAGCTCTGGTGCCGTTCTTTTACATAACCTTCCCGACTACTTTTGTCTATGATTGTAGGTCTTAACAGGACGGTGATCTGGGTTACTCTTGTTTGCGTACATTTTAGGCTTTTTTCTCTAAGATTTCGAAGGTTTTCACCGGTGCGCGTTTTGGTTAGTCTCTTTTGGCTGCATTCAGCAAAGCGGTTTCCCTCCAAATCAGTCTTCATCTGCAAGTCGCCCCAACAAAGGTCCCTCTGTTCCTTTCCTGACCTCATCCCGAGTTAAGTACAGTTGTTAAACGAACAAGCGTTCAGCAGAGCTATGGGAGAGTGAGTTCCTAAGACTCCACGGCTGTTAAACGTTGCGATGTCTTCATCTGTGAGCGGATCTGCTGCATTTGGTCGGTTTCGTTTGCCGATAGATTTTCACTGCTTTTGCTTCTTTTTAAAAACGTCTTGCTCTTCGTGGAATCCCCATGTCGTCAAGAACGGAGAATCCATTGTCATTTTTTTTTCGGAGACAGCGGTCGATGCTTTGACCAAAAGCTCCAATAGATGAAGGCTCATACTCGTCAACGTTCTTCTTTCTCACAACAAGTACGGATTTTTTTATGATTGCTCGCAGTTTTACGAGAGTAATACATATCCTCTATTTCTCTTGTCTCGTCGCGGCTTTCGAGAAATTCCTTGAAAATCTTTGGCCCATGGAGCGTTTGCGTTTTGATATTCCCGTTCTCTTGGTGTTCAGAAAATGCATTTAAATCTTCGTCACTTACGACAACATTTTGCGTTCCAAACAACGAACAAACCAAGTTCATCCAGGAAAGGTTGGAAAGGCGAGAATCGTGAAGTCGTTGATCACTCGTGTTACATACGAAAAACACGCTCCCGGATGTAGTGGTTGTATTTATTCTGCGAGTGTTTTTTAATTCCCGGTGTAAAAACTCTGTGGACTCTTGTATTTTGACTGGCCCTACGGGCTCGCCAAAATACAGCGAGACTATAAAAATATCCCACGATACTACACACTAAATCCTCCAGTAAGGTATATGTATTTGTCAAGGATCAATTTCGAAAGCGCATGGTCAGAATGTAATTTCATGGGTTCAGGTAGTATATGAGTGGAAACAAAATCGTACATGCATTAAAAGGTGATAGGTGGGGCAGTAAGTAGTTATAAAAGAGACTGTAAATGGTGAACTATTCTCAACAGAAAATGAGGCGCACTTTTAGGGGTATTTAGTATTATTTTTCTTGTGACATAGAATCCACGCTGACAAGTCATTCCACTGTGACGTTTGCAATGTATGTTTGGATAAACGACTCAAGGGAAACCACAAATGCCGTCCCGATTCCGGTCACGATGAATGCTGCATCTGCTTGGAGGTTTGCACGAACTTCACGAATTATTTTTCTTTGACCTACTGCATGTCCCTTTGTGTTAAACACCAAGAGTTTTTTTCGATAGCCCATAACCGAGTTGCTGTTTTGCGTCTGTTTGAGACAGGCAAACAGCAGTTTTGTATTGGGCTAGAACAGTTGTTATCTGGCCAATCGCGAAAGACGCAGACCATCAAATAAACCAATAGCAACGTAAAGCGACTATGTACAGGCGGCGCCAAGCGCGGGAAAAAGCGCAATGGCAAATCACAATTTATTTAGTGTTATCCTCAGAGATTGGCTTAGATTTTGGCGATTTCTCTCAGGCATTCATTTCCAAAATAACGAATGGACATTAAACGCAGGATACCTTGCCCAACCCATCTTCATTTGATTGTCTTGGTATTCTGTCGGAGTTAAAACTTCTAGGGCGTGAGTGCGTTTGATGTCTTAATTCAATTTTGTCTTTTTCCACGCATTTTTAAAATTTAAACTCATTCTATTTTAGGATGCATTTAGTGGCTGTCAAATATTGCCATGTTCGCACAAGGTGCATCGGGAGTGTGCCATAGCAATGATCCAGAATGGCATGTAAGTACAATTTTCTTTGTCCGATACAGTTCTTGTTTTGTTTTCTACAGTCGTTCTGTCATTATTATATTTGCTTTATCGGTGCTTATGAAAAGTTTTTTTTTTCAAATGCAACTATTGATGTTTAAGGTGTAATGTGCGTGTGGGAAGCTTGGGAACTGTTTGCTTTGCGACGGGCATGCGCAAAAGCTAACTGAAAAATCAGAGATCGTAGGTTCGAGTTCTGCCTTTTCTTAGGACTCTGATCTTCAGTTGTCTTTTTGCCCGTTGCCAAGCAACCATATTTTATTTTTAATTTTTTTCATACATGTTGTTTCGCCTACGAAAATTTGACAAAAGTAATCCTTTCCCCCATTGACGGTATCATTAAATGGCGACCAAGGAATCATTCGTTCATCTTCGTGCTAATTATCCCTTACAAGTCTCGTTAGCATCGACAAAATAAAAGAAAATTGATGCTTGAATATGAGGCTTGTTAGTCTTTTTATCGCAAAGACTATCCTCTTACTAACCGAGCGCGAGAGCCGAACTGGGGAATATTGACCCTAAGTCCTTTTTGTGCGGACCTCGCTGCGCTTGGTCCTTACAGCCACGATCTCGGGCCAATATTCCCCAGTACGGTCCGCAGCAAGTGAGGTTTGTAAGTTGTTTATTATATGGCATCGTTTCTTTGACCGATCGGACATTTCTCCCGCTTGGTGAATGTTCGTTATCTTCGTCTTCCAATCAGGGAACTTTGAACGGCAACCCTTCACATGTAAAACTAAATTCCGCTTGCTGTAATTGTACCGTTGTGGTGAAAAACTTAAATTCCGCTTTGTTACAACTTTTTCTGTTTCCCTCAACTTGAAGTTCCCGGGAGAGAGAAAAAATACGGAAACGAACCGTTTCCATGGTAAAAGTCCACACTTTAAAATCCTGACTAAGAACAATCAATCAGAATGCTTCATTCAGCCTGAGAATTCCTTGCCATATAGAGTAATATGGAATAATTAATTGTCCGCTATTTGTTGATGGCAGCGTAATTAGAAGGGAAGTAATTATCGATCCCCTATTTAAGGGAAACTTTATTATCCAAAATGCCTAGAGACCTGAAGTCCTTTTCGTTTCGTCATGGTCTCATTGGTCATTTGCCATCGGTCAAAAAATTCCATATACCTAAAGCTAGGTTTTACTTTTTCATACATTCGCCTGAAAATTCTGTGTTGACTCTGATACAACTTAAACTCGGCTGTATGTCTCGAATGTAAATGAAGAAATTTTTAAACAAATTTTTTTGTGAAAACTATCCATTTCGTGTGGTTTAAAAGTAGTTTCCTGTGCGATTGGCGGAATGGTCATTCTGAAATTTACATCCCATATTCTACTTGGGTAAGATTTCAACTTATTGAAAAGGAGGGGTATGGATGTGATCTAAATACCAAGTGTTGAAAAGGTGACCACGTTTTTAAATTTATAAGACATGTTTCGATGTTTCGAACATCGTCGTCAGTTACGAAGTGTTTGAAAAACCGTTAGAACTACATAACAACTAAGCGAAACGTGCATAAAAATGTTGTCTGTCATCTTTTTAAAAGTTACAATTTACTTTCTGCTCTCGACCATTTAATACCAAGTTTCCTTTTGGCTTTGTCTCGTATAAATTAGTCGTATTATTTTTTCAAGTTTTTTCTTTCCTTTTCTGTTTTGCTTCGCAGTCGCACTTGTCCAGTTTGTCGACATCCACTCTACTCTGCACCAAGTGAATGAATGACACGCGGAAAGATAATTAATGAATGATGGGGTAGTTTCTAAAGAAACTATGGTGCTGCGTCGGTGGGGAAGTAGTATACAAAAATTTGGTTTTATCAACGGAGTTGATAATGTAAATTGGCCACCGTACAGAGATTCTAAAAGCTTTTAGAATCTCTGTACGGTGGCCAATTTACATTATCAACTCCGTTGATAAAACCAAATTTTTGGAAAGATAATTAGTTGACTTAAAAGCGGGGCAGGATTTAGAAGGGTATGGATGTGACCTGAATACCAAGTTTCCTTTGGCTGGCACTCTTATGAATTATAACAATTTTTTTTTTTACTTTTCCTTTTATTTTACTGTTTTTCTTCGCAGTCGCACCTGTCCAGTTTGTCGACATCCACTCTACTCGGCACCAAGTGAATGAATGACACGCGGAAAGATTACTCGGTGACTTGCATTTGGGTACGCAGGAAGCAGTCGATGCATAATGGACTTGGGTGGTTTACGCAACGTTAAAAATGGAAGATGACTCGTTTTGTCTCGAAAGAGACCCTGCAAATAATTTTCAACCATTTGATCCAATGCCTTAGTATAATAACCATTGGCCCCCCTGCTGAAAATGAATAATTGTTCTTGACGTCCACATTGTTGCTTGATATTATTTGTGGACATTTTTCACGTTCAGAATGTAAACGATGATACGTATTTTTCTTTGTTTACTGTCTATTCGTCGTTGTATTTACTCGCTCGTTTGCGATTGAATCCCAAAAGAAAGAAACAGTGAAAAAATAGCAGTTTTGAATTTTATGAGGAAAAATTGGATAAAAGAATAAAATTTCGCAAACCTCTTTCATGCTGTAAATAAATTAAAGGCGGTAGGAAGAATGTTTTTTCTTCACTCATTTTCCCATACGTTTGTACAGTCGTTCATGTCAAGAATGCAAAAAAAAAAAAATTAGGACATTTCATGTTCACGGTCACTCAAATTTTTATTATATTTTCTCAATGAGAAAGATTCTAATATATTTCGAATGCGCGATGTTGCATTCATTAAATTTCCTTTCGGGTTCAGCAAAATCCTTTCAAAGAATGTAATGGAAAGTAAAATAAAATGTAATAATCTATTTCTGGTTAATATTTTATTTGCCCTGAAAGGAATTTTTCCGAAACAATATTCCCTGATATAATCGAATCCTGTGAACAATCCATGTTCATATTTGTAGAATGTGCGTAATCCATTCTCAACAAGAAAGAGAGAAATGATCTGTTTACTCCGTTAGCATCAAAAGGTGGTTTGCAACCAGCCTCTAGAGACGCGTATCAACGTTGCAATGTACAATCGCTGGTGGACGAACAAAAGGAGCCAAAGAGAGATCTTTTGTTTTCGTCCACCAACATGGCGGCGATGACATAACGTGAAAACCATGTAGGTGAGGGTCAAAAAAAAGACGACGGGTACTGCAACGACAACACCAGACAACAATAATAGCTGACGTTACACGAGGCAACTTTACCCAGGTAAATGTAAGGTTTACCTAGGGAAAATTGCCCTTTACCCTTTATCAGGGGCAGATCAAGGGGGAAGGGAGCAGGGGGTGCGCAGCCCTCCCTCCTGAGATGACCTGCCGCTTTCTAAGACAGTTAGTATTCTGCAAAAAATAAACGTCACCAGTCAGCTACGCAATTCCTTAGTGGTGCAACCCCTCCTAAGGAAAATCCTGGCTCCGCCCCTGTATTTTTTACCCAGGGAAATTTCGTGGTGAAGTGACCGGGAGCAATAGAAAGTAATCCAAGTAAAACCCAAGGTGGACGGAAGGGTCGTTTGGCTCCCCCAGGTAAACCTATGATCTAGGTTAGTTTAGAGCGAGTTTCAATTGAGTGTAGTAAAACCAAAACCAAAGTAATTACTTTGGCCAATCAAAAAGGACAGAGACAATCCAGTAAACCAATCAAAACTCGAAGTAATTACATATAGCCGACACAAAGCGCGGGAAAATGTGCACGCGCGAGCCACGGTTGGTTTTGGTTTTACTTCTGATTGGTTGAACCCGGTCACAAAGTCAACTGGAAAGCAGCCCATGTCTTGGCCTTTACATATACCAAGAGCTCAAAACTTGTAGTCTTTAGTTTTAAATTCCTACATGGACGACTTTCAACTAATACTTTCTGAAGAAAAGAGGACTTACAGATAACGAGAAAGGCACCTTCTGTCAATATGGAAAGTTGACGTGAACATAAGTGTTCTTTAAGTGGGATGTGTGACGAAATCTGACTATCTGTTAACTGCAGTAACTTGATAAGAGTTTGGTTAACAGAGACAATCGTTTACCGACCATTTTGCTTAGGCTTATATTACCGGAAATAGTTTTGGTTCTTTGGTACTGAATTAGTCCTTTTAAGTTCTTGTAGCCATCTTAGCGTTATACACATTATATGCTCGCTCTAAACTCAAGTTTATCCGCGCATTCTTACATGGTGGCAGCGGGTGGAGAAGGTTTAGTTGTACAATATTACACAGAGGTTATCCGAACATAGTGGAGAAAATTTGGCATCGGGATATGCATTACCATCGCCACCCGCTCTCGCGACGCAGAACGCAAACGCCGCAGAGAAATGGAAGAAGTTCCCGCTAGCATGGGAAAATTATGCTCTCGCCAAAGACCCCACTAAAAGGCAGAGGAAGTGCAGGTCGCCATCCTTCTCACGGTGATTGGCAAAGAAGCACGAGAGGTGTACTCAACCGTCAACGACAGCGAAAATGATGGTGATGCGAGAAAGATCAAGCCAGTATTAAAGAAATTCGGAGAATATTGCGAACAACGCAAGATCATCCTTTTCGAGAGGTTCAACCGCGGTAACGTACCGCACAGCGCTAGCCGATAGTTGCAATTTCGAGGAGATTACCCTGAGATACCGCGCGATCGATTGGTATTTGGAATTCGTGACAACAAAGTCAGGAAACGATTGTTGAGAGAGACGAAGCCTCAGGTAAAGCGTACACTTGACAAAGCTGATGAGATTTGCAGAGCGTCTGAGAGCATGCTGGCCCAAATAAAAATCGTCGGAAACTGCGATGGAACTACAGTAAAAGCCAAATTAGCGACAGAATAGATACAAGAAACACCCAAAGGAATCCACAAAAGAATTCGGGAGCTGCGGTACCGAACATGACCGCACGAAGAGAAAATTATCCCCGCGTATCTCAAGACGTGTCGGAAATGAGGAAAGTTGTCACATTTTGCTCTCAAATGTCGCAGCAAGAGGAAGGACGGCAAAGACAGCGACGCACGTAAACTTGTCCGAGCTGTTGACAACCCACAGATAGTAATTCGGAAGTGTTTTATGCCGATCATATCTCAGCGGTTGACCTCGATGACTCTCAGTTAGTAACCCTCAAGCTAGAGTCTGGAAATTATCTGCCTTTTGCAGCCTGACACTGGAGCGCAATGCAACGGTATTCCCGTGGAATTGTACTGGAAAGCCACAAAGGACTATGACCATGATCGCGTGACGCCTGGCCTACCAAGCCATTAAGAGACTTCACCGTCAGAGCAATGTGCAGTGGGTCTGGGGAACAGCCCAACAAGATGCATTGGAAGCTTTGAAGAGAGCAGTTGCTGACACACCAGTCTTGCGTTACTACAACCTGGAGGGGGAAGTGACGCTTCAATGCGATGCCTCTCAGGTCGGGTTAGGTGCTGCCTTGTTGCACAATGGACAGACCGTAGCCTATGCATCCAGAGCCATATCCGACGGAGAAACACGTTATGCTCAGATCGAAAATGAAGTGCTCCCGATTGTTTTCGCGTGTGAACGTTTCGAGTCCTACGTGTATGGTCGTGATGTGATACGAGTGGAGAGCCATCCTTCACGTATGGTTGTCCATAGTTGCTGAAGGACTGGTTCATGCATGAGCAGGGGCGTGCTTGATCTGTTGCCAGCGGCTAGCGCTGACTGATGGGAAGGCTTGATGATAAATTTCCTCAAGCTCTTTGTTGACATCCTGCGACCCGGCACTTCAAGATCAAGAACCAGCTACACAAATGCAAGGCCATCGCTGATCTCAACGGATCCACAAGACTCCTGCTCGCTGGAGTGACTTTGTTCCTCATTGACTTCCGAGCTTTTACACTCTACTGACTTTGAACGCTATGCAAATCGAAACAAACTCTTTGATTTTTTTCCTTTGTAGCACCACAAGTATTCTTTTGTTTAGTATTATCAATATTATACGCATGTATTGTCTTGCTCTTTTTTCTTTATCGCTTTATAAGAGGAAGGACGTGACGAAATGTGGTTATCTGTTACTAACTGGTTGGTTTAATAGAGACAATCGTTTACCGACCATTTTGTTCAGGCTTACATTACCGGAAATAGTTTTGATTCTTTGGTATTGAATTTCTATTGAGGCCATCTTAGCGTTATTATATATATATACATATTATATGCTTGCTCTAAACTCAAGTTTATCCGCATATTCTTACGGTATGCCTGTCAGGCAGCCAACGTCAAAAACATGGGCAGAATTCCGTCTTCATCTTGGTCGCAAAGCGACAAGTTTTTTTTAATTTTTGAGATGTTTGAAATGTTTTGCATTTTAGGTAGCCGTTCGCAACCTGAGATTTACGTCAACGACATGAAAGTACAAGTTCGCCACGAAATTATGACGGAATTAAAATTATTCAATGGCAGTGTTTGATGGTAAGATTCTTCCACATTGCTGAATGATATTTGTTTGCTTCATTTATTTGCTTTGTTTTTCCATGAAACTGTGAATAGTTGAATAGAATGTTGATTTATAAAGCAACGTGTTCACCAATCGACTCATGTGCGGACAGCTCAGCTTTAGCATTCGCACCTAGCCGAGTCCTAATGGCTTTATTAATCAAACCAGTATGTTCACTCGGCCAGCACGCCAAATATCCGAACCAGTGTGTTCTCTACGCCAGTTTGTTGAACGCTTTGTCTTATAAACAAGAATTGTCGCTGAATCAGCGTATTCATGCACAACTATTGAAAGAGTTTATCATGTTTACTTGGCGCAGTGTTTTGTCGTCAAGCTTTAATATTAAGCTTAATATTAAAATCGACTCAACGTCTGTCTGCATTTTTCACACTTTTATGCAACAAGAGTTATGACCAGTGGTTATCCTTCCTTGCCTTTGCACCTGACGTCATTGGCCGCCATGTTGGTGTACTGAACAATAGCGAAAAAGTATTGTGGCAACTTGGCGTTATTATTACAGTCGAACCTCCCGTAAGCGATCACCCAAAATGTCAAGCCTAGCTGGTCGCTTATAGGAGGTGGTCGCTTACGAGAGCTTAGACCACAATGGGTCAAACGTAACGATTTCCTCATTAGAATATGGTAACTGCCGAGTCTTACCCAATGCACCAATACCGATGCAATAATTTATTGATGTAAAAGTCAATTTCGAGAAAAAAATGCGGTTCTTCCCATTGAAAAATTTCCATTTCTTACTCTAGCCAGGAATACGATAATTCCAACTTTTAGCTCCAAAAGTGGCTGCGGTCGCTTACGAGAGGTGGTCTCTTACGAGAGGTTCCAAATATAGTGATTTGACTTAAGAACTTTTGGTATTTTGGAAAACTGGTCGCTTAAGAGAGGTGGTTGCAACCGGAGGTTCGACTGTATGCAAAAAGGCGAGTGACATTTTGCTTTTGTTTTGTACACCAAGAAGCCCGTCTAATCACGTGAGTGCAAACCAAGAATACTCTATCAAAAATATCACAGTTCAATTCACGAATCGGTAATCATGCTTTGTGTAATGTTTTATGTAATATTATTCTGGGCTTCTGATAGGATGCAGAAAAACAATTAAAGATTATGCCGAAATAATGCAGAAATTTAAACAATTTATAAAACTAATAATTAGGTCCGTCCAATGTATTTACATGCTTATGGTAAATCAGGACTTGAAATTGCAACCAATACAGTCACATTTGTCTCTGAATTTTTTCCCTTTGTGATTAAAATATATGGAGGAGTCGCCAATAGCCCTCTTTCAGTTAATTCCCAATCTGGAGGACAAAACAATAAGAACAACCATCTTGTCCTCCAGATTGGGACCAGCTTTCACTATTGAAATAAAAGGGTTAGCATTTGGCATTTTGCCGCAACTTTTGCTAAAATAAATAAAACAATAACAAAATATTTTGTTTCTCGTCATGAATTTTGTCTCAATTTGGAGATATGGAGCAAAATGGTAATATGGTTGGACCGCGATCCATTCCCTCGATCATTGACCATTTTCAGCGGGGTTTTTTTCACACATGTATTGCGGGATCCTATTTTCCCTACTTTACAAATGATACAATTTAATTTGCGACTATAACTTGCACCTCAATTTTCATATACAGCTGTATCTTGCCGTAAAATTGCGACCGGAATTTTTTTTGAAATTCGACCCCAGGGTATTTGTAACACAGGTTCTAGTGTCCAGGCTCATTGCCGAAAAATGTGTGGAAACTGCTTACGGCCTTTCATCTTGCGAACGAAATATCTGAAATATGGCGTGTTTTGTTCAATCGATCTTCAATGTTCAGGAAAACTGAATAAGCGTTTCAAAACAGTCAATCTCTTTGGCTTTTATGTTTGTCACTAATATCAGGCACTTCTTCTGTTTATACGGAAAATATCATAATTATGCGGAGGATGCAGATTTTAGGGAATTATGCGAATCCGCATCATCGCATCCTGTCAGATGCCATGTAATAATAATTATTATTAGCGCTAGTCATTACGTAATCAGGCTAGTTTCAAATTGTGCAGCAACAAAAGAGGCAGAGTCGAGGTTCAGGGGAATAATTTGCATTTTCCTTTGTTTTGAACAAAACAAAATGCAAACTATTCCCCTAAACCTCGACTTTGTTCTTTTGTCGCAGCACTATTCAAAACTAGCCTATTATAAGCCTATTTCTCTTCTATCAATATTTAATAAGTTGTTAGAAAAACTCATGTTCAGTCGGTTGGTTGACTTTTTAGACAAAAGCCACCTTACTTATAACAAGCAGTTTGGGTTTTGCACACATCATTCAACTGATCATACAGTACTCAGTATTACTGACCAGGTCCAAAGCTATTGAAGATCATGATTACTCTTCGGAATATTCCTAGATTTCAGCAAAGCATTTGATACTGTTAATCACAACATTTTGCTCACAAAGCTTGAATACTATGGTATTAGAGGCGTTGTTAAGGACTGGTTTAACTCACATCCGAGCAACAGAACTCGTTATCACTTGGTTCCGTCATTTCTGAAGTGTAAACAGTCTTTTGTGGGGTGCCTCAGAGATCAGTACTGGGGCCACTCTTTTTCCTCATTTATACATTGTGTATAAATGACTTTCACAATTGCTCCAACTATTGGATTTTCACCTCTTTGCAGATGATGCAAATTTATTTTTTAAGTATAAGGACCTTAATAAATATACTTGAAAGTGAAATTACCGGTAACAGGGAACTTGGAAAAGTACATATTTGGCTATCTGCAAATACATGTACGCTTTCACTAAATATTGAAAAGTCAAACTTTGTTATTTTTCATCCATTACAAAAATTCCCAAAAAGGTTATGCCATTTATAAATGATAAATCACTAACTGAAGAACCTTCCATTAGATACCTTTGAGTTTATAGAGATTCAAATATTAGTTGGAAGAGCCACATTGCCTATATTGCTGAAAAAAATTAAAAGAATTATAGGTATTCTCTCTAAGCTTCGCTTTTTCCTAAACGTAAAAACGTTGCTGAGCCTGTATCATGCCTTAGTAGAGCCATTCTTTACTTATTGTATAATTGCTTAGGGTAATGCATATCAGTCAACTTTGCAACCTTTATTTACAAGAAAGCTACAAGAATAGTGACCTTCAGTTTCACTGAACACTCAAGTCCTTTATTTAAAGACTTGAATGTTATCAAGCTGTCTGATATCATTACCCTGCAACGTTCAGTGTTCATGTATAAGTTCCGTTAGTATATACTAAAACAGTGGATAGCGTTGATTAGCCACTCAAACTCCGGGTATCCTTTGCTATTCACCTCCGCGCAATTCGTGCGCAATTTGCTCCCGAAAATGTTGTAATCTTTGTAGGAATAAAGGAGTTAAAATCATCTATTTGTGCTATATTATCTCACTGTTTTAGTATGTAGTAAAACAACTATTCACCGAAATGGAGATGACTAGTGGTGGATATTTACCGAGCCGCGAAAAACCTTCAGTCTCTAATACCATTTTTAATTCTGTTAGTAA
>NC_090871.1:57322079-57327079 GCF_036669935.1 Montipora foliosa
GAAGCAACATTGATTGTAAACATGGTACACTATATAAATATGATATGATATTGAGGAAAACAGCTCACTTCTGTTTGCCTAATCTTCCTCTTATGCAATGCCGTTCCTGAATTTGGTTGTTTGGTTGTTTCTAATCTCTTCTCTTCATTTTAGCATTGTAGGCCAGATTACCACATTTATTTTCTTTGATCTACTTTGTTGTCAAAAAAGACATCCCAAATAAACGTCATTGGTTGGGCGTCTTGTTTGAGAGAATATCAGAAGTTCCATATTTTGGTCTGAAGTAGAATGAGGGTTTTACTAGTTAGACACAGACCGGACACCCACACCATTTTCCGGGAGTAACTTCCCCCACCCATGTGCACGTGCACACACCCACACACGGGAATTTTGTTCCCTGACATTGTCATGACATTCACATTATTCTTTATTCAAATAGGTCAGAAATGGCCAGCACTTCAGACCCAGATGAAGTGCTTCGATCAACAACTGGAAAAGCAAATTTTCAACGTATTGCACGACTGTTGATAAGTGGAGGCACTACGCTACTGAGAGAGATTTTTGATGTGTTTTGTCCACCAAGTAATCTTCCTACAATACTAAAAAATCCAGCCACAAAGAAACAACTCAAATCAGCAAAGCTCACCAAACCACAGTGGGACTGTCTTTACCCTTCCCCAGGGGTGTACGGTGAGTCAGTAGATTTTGATGTTACATTGCTGTTCAGGTTGCTGAGGACAATATGCAACCTCATCCGTCCTGCCACAGGCTGGGATGCTCTGCCAACCAATACAGACCGCAGTTTAGCTGCAGATTTGGCAAGAATTAAGTATTACCGCAACTCAGTATATGGCCATGGGAACATGGAGATAATAGATGACTTCGACTTTTTATCGCTGTGGCAGGAAATAAGTGGAGCCCTTGTTAGAATTGCAGGTCAAATCAGCCCTGTGAAGAAGCGCGAGTGGAAGGATGCCATTGATAAATTCTTAAAGGAACCCCTCACAGCAGAGGACGAAAGAAATGTAGAAGAACTCATGAGCTGGTATAAAAACGATATAGATGTTAAGAAATCCTTAGATGAACTGAAAGTTTTAACTAAAGAAGGAATGGATCAGTTGAAAGGTGTCCGGGGATTGCTTGAAGAAAAGATTCCTATGATTCAGGCAATTGAAGAGAAACTGCAAGGCCTAGAAACAGCATATCAAGAGGACGCTCAAGTCACAAAAGATAAGCTAGCTGAGTTGCATCAATTAATAGACAGCCTTTGCTCCACATCTGGCAGTTCTAATTCAATTGCAGGTCAGTTAAAATTTTTTCCTAGCATTTTCGCATCAGAGAAAACATCTCTTCTTTCATTACGGTCAAATGTTGTTCCACACGTCATCACACACACATATAATTTATATATACATATATATATATATATATATATATATATAGGGAAGAAAAAAACACATAAACTACTTTTTTTCTTCCGTATATATTTCGCTCTACTTCTATGTATTGAGCACTGTTTACGAAAATCAAGTTTCACACTTTATATATATATATATATATATATATATATATACAAATGTAAGAAGGAAAGTATTACTAGTTACTCGAGTTTCACGCTCAAGGCGATCATCAGACTGATCGTTGTCTACGAGAAGGTGTCATATATAAGTTTTCAAATTTAGGAACGGTTGCAGCGACGCTTCCGGTGATTGGTTGTCGTGAAAAACTTGTTTTCATGGCGGCATTTCGTTACCAGCTCAGATTTCTTGTTCAAGAGAAAGGCGTTTTTTGCGCTCAAGATGCAAAGTTTTTCAGATAAACACAGGTTGCAGCGAGAAGGGTTGCCTTTGTACGCTTTTGCTCTTTTTACGATGCGCCAGTTGATTGCGTAGTCGATGTTTTTGTCCTTTAAGTCCCAGATGTGCTTGGAAAGTACAGTGTCATGTGAGTGTTTTTTGTCATTGAAAGAAAGCTTGTGGTTGTTGTACCGTGTTTTGAATTCGTTTTCCGTCATGCCAATGTAGGATCTTGAGTTACCGGAAGTTGTTGTGACAGTAGCTTGGTAGATAATGTTGCTGGTTAGGCACGCACCGTCAAGAGGGCAAAGGTTTTTGTTTCTACAATTGCATTTCTTCTCACTGGAGGACTCGTTGCACTCATTCAGGATCTTCTGGTTGTGGCTTTTGATTACGTTAGCCATGTTTGTAGTGCAGCTGTAGCTGACCTTGAGGTTGTTTCTATTGAATATTTTGTGGAGCTTGTGTGACTTTGGGAAATGTTTGTTTATCAGGCAAAGGAATGATTTAGCGATGTTGGTTCGAACATTCTGGCTGTATGGCGGGTTAAACCATATGATTTTTCTTGACCTGATTCTGGATTTTGCTCTTCCTTGGTTTTGATTTTGATTTGCAACATAATGGATTCGTTCTTTGTACCCGCTGGATTTCAGGGCGTTGTTGTATAACTGCGAGGTTTTATCGAACTCGTCTTGGTCGCAGGACAAACTCGATACTCTAGTGCCTATGGATGTTGGAATTTGCCTAATTATAGAAGGTGGGTGATTGGATTTGGCGTTGATGTACAATGGATCGTTGTCAGGTTTTCTGTATGGGAAATACCTTCCAGTTGTTAGATTTAGTGTGACATCGAGATAATTCACCACCTTGAGGTTGCCTTGCACTGTTGCCTTGCACTTGCCTTGCACACACTAGAGAGAGAGAGAGAGAGAGAGAGAGAGAGAGCCAGAAGAATAGGGCACTTTTGTAACGTAGGGAACTTTTGTAACGCATTTAGGGAACTTTTGTAACGCATTTAGGGAACTTTTGTAACGGTAGGGAACTTTTGTAACTAAAAGTAGGACACTTTTGTAACCATTGTATAAACGTGATTTCTAACAAAAGAGCGTGCTAAAGAGGCTTCTATTATTATACATTGTAGTCACCATCTGCCTCCTTATTGGCTAAAAACTTACAGTTAATTCTGCGAAAGAATGCGACTTACAGATTTTTAACTAATCTGCCAGTAAATTAAAGAATAATCTATAGATTGCGCTGTTTACATCGCGTTTTTGTCGTGTTGTCGAGCTTTTGTTGCGCGGTTTCATTGTTGGCGGACTGTTTTTTTTTTTTTTTTGCGCTGTTGTCGCGCTATTGTCGCAATGTTGTGGCACTGTTGTCGCGTTGTTCTCGTGCTTTCAAGGCGCTTTTATCGCACTGTTGTCGCATTGCTGTTGCGTTCTTGTTGCGCTGTTGTTGTGCTGTCGTCATGCTGTTATTGCGTTCTTGCTGTACTGTTGTTGCACTTTTATTGCGCTGTTGTCGCGCTAGTGTTGCGCTTTTGTTACGTTTTCGCGCTGTTGCTACGCTGTTATTGCGCTTCTGTCCCTCTGTTTTTGCACTGTTGTTGCGCCCCTTTTTTGCTCTTTTATTGCGCTGTGGTTACGTTGTTGTTGCGCTGATGCACTGTTAATGCGTTGTCGTTGCGCTGTTGTCGCTCTGTTGTCGCAGTGTTTTTGCTCTGTTGTTGCGCTTTTGTTGCGCTGTGGTTGCGTAGTTGCGCTTTTGTCGCTGTTGATGCGCTGTTGTTGCACTGTTGTTGCGTTGTTGCTCTGTTGTCGCGCTGTTGTTGTTCTGTTGTCGCGCTGTTTTTGCTCTGTTGTTTCGCTTTTGTAACGCTGTGGTTGCGTTGTTGCGTTTTTGTCGCTGTTGTTGCGCTGTTGTGGCGTTGTTCTTGCATTGTTGTTGCGCTGTTCCTCTGTCGTCGCGCTGTTTTCGGTCTTTTGTTGCGTTGTTGTTGCTTTGTTGAGCGCTTTGGTTCCTTTTTTACTGGGTTGCCTATGGCAAACCCAGTCGAGGTCTTCGTTTAGTTTGTTTGTTTTATTTTTGTTTATGTTTTTTTTGTTTTGTTTTTTTTATTTTTTTCGCACCTTGTCTTTTTTAACGACAAGACCGGTTTTAATTAATTAATTAATTAATTTTTATTTATTTATTTATTTATTAGTAGTATTGCCTTATCATTTGGGAGTACAAAATTAGAGGCCCTGTAGATAAGTGATGTGCGCTGAGGCAATCTCGAATAGGTAACCAACTATTCTTAATTAAAGAACTATCATCTATCAAAATACTGCCAAACACCTAGGGGAGAGTCCAACAAACACGCTGCCATGTACCGGGTCAGAACATTTGTTCATGCTTCCAAGGGTTTAAAGGCAGTATACTTTTAAGGATCCGTATTTACAATTATATAAACCACAAAAAGATACGCTTTGATTCCATAAATTTTATACTTGTTTATTAATGACTACCAGTAAGACCTCACTTAAGCCACGCCCTAAAAAAATTAGGATCTAGATTGGGTGATTATCAGAGCTAAAGTCTTTTCTAAATAAGTGGATAAGTTAAAACGATATTACGAGTACGTCATCATCCTATCTTTCAAAACTATCTACGGCTGTTCAAGGTAAACTGAGGTGTAAGCATCGGCGCGTGGTAACGCTAAAGAACACTATTGGAGCATCTAACAATCTTAGCAAGATTTACCATTGTATCATTTAAAATTAGTTCGCTCCGTAAAGATCTTTATTTCCAGATGCCTGCTAAAAACAAAAACGGCTTGATTTCATAAATTTTACATTGTTTAATTATGAGTATCAAAATACCTTAGCCACGCCTATAAAGTTTAGGGGGGTGGTTAACACGCTAACACGCGGCTAACACAGAGATAACACACTCTTCAAATCAGTATGTAAAATTACAAACATTTGGTGTGCTTAACTTGAAGTGTTGTGTCATTAATACAGATGGGTAAAATAAGTATGGCACAGAATAGTTTAATGGACAAACTGAAGCTTTTTGTGGTAGCTAATAATTTTAGAGATGTTGTCAGTGGACACAGGAGTCAATGTGAACGACGCACAGTTGAAATTGACCTAAGTAACATTTCAAGAGGAAGATAGTGAAACGGTAAGCTGTCATATCATTTCATTTTGGCAATTCTTATTA
>NC_090871.1:57332079-57354579 GCF_036669935.1 Montipora foliosa
TTCGCTCCCACGCCACTAAGGGACAAGGTGGAGTCTCAATGTCAATCATTCTCGTAACCTGAGCAGTTCAAAACAAGAGTGACGCCAGTGGTACGAACTTTGTAGTCACAGCAATATCCGAAAAAATCAATTTTGTAGTTTAAATTGTGTAATTAACATTCAACTTTTTTCGCTGAAATATCATAGGCCTTTCTTGCTCTTATTCCGGTTCCGTTTCCAGATTCCGGATCCAGTTCCAGATTCCGGATTCTAACTCTTCCAGATGCCCCCAGCAGGGGTGTGAACAGCGAAAAACACCTACACAACAGTACGTGCAGGATATGACTAAAATCCTGCATGACGGGGCTCACGGATTTAACTTTAAATCCATGAGCCCCAAAGTTACGTCCATTTTTGCCAGTTATGATATAAAAAGGATGACTTATTTCGTTGATTTTATTTTTTTCCACCTAAAACAGAATCTGTGCACGATCTCTGCAGTGGCAAAGGTGACGATTTATCCACCTCACAACAAGGAATGACGTCACGTTATTCTGAGCGCAATGACGACCGCCATTCTTCCTCTTCGAATTATTCCACCACCGACTCTTCGCAGCTCACGACCACATCTTACCAGCCATCTTATCACAAACTGTTCACTAAACCCTTTGCACCCAGATCTAGTAGCGACATTCCATTAGGAATGGAAGTACTATTTACTAGGTCACGTGGATGGCTTTCCCGAGGAAAAGTGAAGTATATTGGCTCGTTTCCGGGTCGCCATGAAACATACATCGGGATAGAACTGGGATCCGGTCAAGGTAAATGTTGGGCGCCATGTTGTTTTTATTGCATTATCACTTTTTTGTTTTCTTTCAAATATTCTCTCCTACCTGGATTCGAACCCGTGACCTGCTACCGGCATCGTATGGAGGTCATGCTAGTGAATGCTGACATCGTAGCTTAGAAAGGTGTCGAAGGATCGTCTTTTAGTGGGATGTTTAAGTTTTAATTGTGGGATAATACCATGACTTTTGCTTTACGATTTCACTCATAACCTTGCGATAAGTTGTACTCAGTTTTGCAAACATACATTCCCTGAAGTATAACTAAGGATGAAAAACAGGATTTCTTGCCTACCTTTTGCGATTCGTTTGCAATATAACAGTAAAAGCTCAGCTCATTCAATTTAGTGCTCCTTGGTGTGGCTGCGCATTATATTAGTAAATTTCTCGTGACGTTGAGGAAGAAAAAATTAGAGAAACATGCCTATGTAAAAGGCAGACGTTAGCGTTTTGTTGTTCTGGAAGCTCGCCCCACAACTCCGATTTCTCTGTTTGTGCCGTTTTGTCCAAAACGACTCCGTGTAGAATATTTATTACTCACTACTAGCCCCACGATGGTCCAGTATTTGACGAGTAGGACATGGGTTTTCATTCCTTTATTCTTGTTTTCTCATTAAAATAATAGTCCTTCCTTTACTTTATTAACTGACTTAAAATTTCCGCAGAAGGAAAGCACTATGGACCTTGTCATGGACAGAGCTTATTCACATGGTAAGCAAAGCTTCATTTTATCCTTTCGAAGTCCTCTAGGTGTCCACGGCCGTTACCGTAGACTTCTCTCGGATCTTGGAAGAATAAAATTCCTCTGGCACCCAGGGTAGGGTAGTGTTCGCGGAACCGGTCACCAATGGTTTCTTTCTGTTTCACCGCCGGAAACTTTTCAGACATGGGAAAAAAGGACCAAAACGTATCCGAACCACTCCAGGCAAAACATAAGTGTGTGTGGCTTTTCTCTTCACAAAAGCAATGCGGAGAACCCAAACTTTCGATCGAAAACTTATTTTCAGCATAGGCATTCTCTTTTCCCAAGGAATGAATCATGGGCGGAATGTCTCTGTTGTGCTCTTACTGACCTGTCTCCTATAGTGGTGCATGTGCTCATTGTTTTATCACTTGCAACTCACAATGGTTCAACCTCGTGGTTGCTTGCAAGTAGCAATTCGACAGAAGACTTTTCAGTTGTCTGGAATGATGTTCAGAGCGAGTATCGCACAGACTCAATTGTTCTATTATGCTTTTCTTTTTTTTATATTTCAGTAAACCAAACCGCGCAATTTTCGTCCCCTTCAACAAAGTTGTCATGTGTTATGGTGAAAGGTGACCTTCAACAGACTTGCGTCTGGTGAAAAAAGCGTATCGTCATTTCAAGTTTCTTTTCAGCGTTTGTTCCGAAGAACGTTTTATATTTGTTATGTCTTTAGGATGCATATCCGTATATCTGTCATATCTGTCAAACAAAAGTGTATTGTAAAATATCCATTTGGTAAAGCTAGTAAATGTGCTACTGCTTATTGTACTAGGCGACTGGGCTGTGTTTTAGTGTGCACCAATTATTATTATTTTTAATTCGTGATAACGTAAACGTTTGAGTAAGCAGCATTTATTATTGACTCAAAGAGAGAAATTGTAGGAATAGAATGTCGCCCAACCAAATTTCATAGATATATGTTAATTCTAGACGTGGTACATACATCTTTTGGACAGAAAATATGTTTTTTTTCTGCTTCATAGTATGCGGGGGGGGGCTGATATTCGTAACTTTTAGGGATTAAAAAAGCGGTTGTTGGTACCTCTTAGGGTGTTCAGCCTCAAAAGGTCCACAACGGGAGCTTTTGCAGTACCTTTTAGGGTTTTTTAAAGAAAACGACAAAACTTTTGAAATTACACGACATGTTTCGACAGAAACTTCTGTCATCTTCAGTTGATTAATGTACAAAGCGTTAAGTTGAATTTATTAGTCGGAAAAAGTGCTAATTATGCCAGTAACAACGGAATGTACATAAAACGTGACAATGTGAGAATTAAAAGGATAGTTTTAGATTTACGTGATGCAGTTGTTGATTAAGAGAAGGTTGTTCTCTTTGAATATGAAAAGCCTCTTTTATCTTGAGTTGAAACGTCGTAGAGGCGTGATCTAAAATATGGAAACAGTCCCCTGAAGACAGGGCGCGACATCGTTCGGAATTCTGTAGGTGTTTAAAAATGTGAGAGGCCCTATCAGTGACTAAGTGCTCACCGACGCGTGTGGAAAAATGCCGGGTTGTTTCGCCGACATAACAGGCATTAAAGCCCGCACATGCAAACTTATAAACCACACGTGAACGAAGCCCGCCAGGGATAGGGTCTTTCACACCAAGCAAGTTGTTTAACTTAAAGGAGGAAAAAACTAGTTTGATGTCCAAATCATTGCAGTAGCGCTACTGCAATAGTATGTTTGGTTCCTCAATATCATAGTATACGTTATGTACATATTTGAAATATTTACCCGCTCAGAGACTTGAAGTTCTATAAATTTAAAAGGCAATAGGATGTATTTGTCTATTACCAACTGATATGTAATAAATATCCAATCAAAACCGACAATTACTTCAACTTACTTGAATTTGATTTAATGTTATCTACAGTATCCCCGAATAGTGGGGCCTTGTGCTTGGCTGTGGAGAAGATATCTTTGACTTCACCTATTGTTATTAATGCTAACCAGAGCTGTAAAGATAAAAAAAATCACTACCTTTTTTTTCTCCAGATTTTGAAAATGTGTTTGCTTAACACCTGCCTGGCAAAATTTTGAGCTTTGATTCTTATCTAAAAGCTGTTTACTTTGAGTATAAGTTTTGGATTTCATGGTCCGCCAGACCTCAGAGGGTTGCATCTAGGGAAAGGTGACGTTCTTTACTCAATACCTTAAAATTTCAGCGTGTAAACGCAGTTTAATATGTATGCAAAACACGGGTTTAAAAATCTGAAAGCGCGAAATCCGTGTTGCATATTAATTCAGTCGCGTACACACGCATTGCATTCTTAAACTAGCGAGTCTTTGATGTCATTTTCTCCCCGATCCAGTTCTCTCAAGATTTTAAAGTTAGTAATGGCGACCATTAAATAGGAAAATTCCAGTTAAAATAAACAAGTGTCTTTTTGAAATTAAGGCTTAAAACTTGGGTCACTTAGTGTTAGGTTAACATAGTTTTGAAATCCAAAGGAAAAAAAGAATTGATTTTTTTGATCAGAGAACCAGTTTAGGTTTTATGGTCCAGTGGTTGGTATACTTGAATAACACAGTTAAATGCTTACGTTTCTTTCGTAACTGCACTTATCGTTCATTTTCAAATGAAATCATCGCATGTAATCCGTAGTTGAAAAACATGTTATCTCGTATATCCTCTCATATATTTCACTTCTTATGTAAATCGAAATCGCTGTTGATCAGCTTCCAGGGCCCAGTTGATAAAGACCGATTAACACTAATCTTCGATTAAATGACGACCGGAGTTTGAATTTTGCCCGTAAAAAAATCCATAATGTTATTTTATCCTGAAATAAAAAAGATGTCTGAGTCAAAACTGAAAGAAAAAAACTTTGTGGAAGCTTTTGCATAAATACGTCTCCAGTAATCCAGGATTAGCTCAATCGGTGCCCACATGGCTTGATGACCGGCTTAATTAACCCTTAAAACTCCGAGAAGGACCCCCATTGACAAGTAAAATCGTCTGGCGTTAGACTGAGTAAAATCTATGAGTGGCACTATTGGAAGCAAAAGGGTTAATTAACCGAAGACATAGTACACTCGTCTACGGGCATTATCTCAATAATAATAATAATAATAATAATAAGGGGGTAATCATCGATATTGCTGTACCAGCTGATGTAAGAGTAGGGGAAAAAGAAAGGGAAAAGTGGAAAAATACCAGGACTTGAAGAGAGAGATCGGAAGATTGTGGAAACTCAAAATGGTAGAAGTCGTACCTGTAGTGATAGGAGCCCTTGGAAGTGTCACCAAAGGATTTGATAGGTAGACTGAAAGGTTAGGGGTACCATTCAATGTTGAAGTAATCCAAAAAACTGCTTTCTTGGGAACTGCAAGGATATTTAGGAAAGTGTTTGAAATGTAAAGAAGAGATAATTCTGTTAGCCTTTGGTCATTTGTTATGACTCGCCTAACAGAAGATAAGACGGCAATGACAACAGCCAGAACATGATGTTAAAAATAATAATAATAATAATAATAATAATAATAATAATAATAATGATAATAATGATAATGATGATGACGATGATGATGATGATGATGATGATGATAATAATAATAGCACGGAAGCTCCTTACAATCTATCGATCCTTTCACCCACAAGCAGACATTGATAGGCTTTATATGTCCAGGAAGGAGGGAGGAAGAGGGCTGATAAGCGTTGAAGACTCAGTGCATGCGGAAATTGAATGCCTCAGTCAATATGTCGGCGGTAGCAAAGAAGGTTGTTGGAAGCAGTGGCACAAGAGAATGTGTTGAAGAGAGGTGAGGTCTTTAAGGAATTGGGTGTCGTGCGAGCAGAGAAAAAAAGAAACCTACTAGAGAGGATCCTCCATGGTCAGTTTTTGAAGGCCACGGCATATGTCAGAGAACATCGCAGATGGAGTTGGCTATGTAGTGGCCAGTTAAAGAAAGAGACAGAAGGTTTGATGACTGCTGACGAAGACCAAACCGTGAGAACGAACAGTATTAAAGCACGCATTGACAAGCAGAACATATCACCGACATGTAGGTTATGTGGGGAGAGAGAACAGAGTGTGAGTCACATAGTAGCAGAGTGTAAGATGCTGGCCCAAAAACATTACCGTCCATGGAGGCACGACAAAGTGGCAGCTGTCATACACTGGAAGCTCTGTGAACGATTCAGATTTGAAAGGGGAGCAAAATGGTATGGTCACAAGCCTCAGCCTGTGCTTAAATCAGAAGCGGTCAAGTTGCTGTAGGATTTTAAGATCCAGACAGATTATCGAATCGACCACAACAAACCAGATACTGTTGTTCTTGATAAGCAGTCAAGATCATGTCTCATAATAGACGTAGCCTGCCCCTTCGACACCAGGGTCAAGAACTAGGAGCAACAGAAGGTTGAAAATTATCAAGACCTTAAGCGAGAAAATGGGCATGTGTAGAACTGTCACGAAGTGAAGGTTATTCCGATCGTGGTCATTGGGGCTTTGGGGACTGTGCCTAAGGGACTTCTTAAAGGTCTTGAGGCATTCTCGTCACCAAAGCCTCGGATCTACCCAAGGCTCTGGGAAACGCTATGTAGGAGAACATGCGCCGTAGGGTTCTCATAGCCAAAAATTGGCTATTTGAATCTTACGGCGCCTGCTCACTCCTCGTGCTAACATGAATGCACCAATTAGATACTCTTTTGATTGTTCTTCACGAAAACCAATGAGAAGACACTTTGCTTCAGGGTTCCCCAGAGCTCTTTCTCTCCCTCAGTCAAGAGAAGAGCTCCGGGGTCGAGATTGGGTCTTGAGGCATTTAGAAATGACAAATGCATTGGATCTGTTACCGAAAGCGTGTCTGCTAGGCTCTGCATGAATACTCAGGAAAGTCTTGGATACTTAATTGAACTGCATGGTTGATGTTAAAATTGAAATGGTGAAGGGTTTCCCAACAGTCTGGACACCTCAGGTCTCGAGAGGAGGCCAGATGCCCACGTGGACTTTCAGCTGACAGAGAACGCTGTTATAAATCGATCGTAAAACATACATTGCGCACATAGCATACAAATGTGTTCATATGCGCATTACAAATTATAGAAACAGGTTAAGAATAAGAAAAAATAACATCGACGTTAGTCAACAAATATAAAAAACTAAGAAAGTCTAAAAATAAAATCACTGCGCTATCCCCGATAAGCTGTTATCTTCCTTCCTTCCTTCCTTAAACTTAACTTAACTTATCCTCATCGGGCTCATGAGGACTCTTAAGGCCGGCCAGAAGATTGCGCCATCCATCCCGGTCTGCCCCCAATGCGACCGCAGCCCCCTACGAATGTCATCCCAGCTGGTTTCTTTCTTTCTCCACAGTTCTTCTCCACGTTTCTCTCGGCCGGCCTCGCCTCCCCTTTACCTTCAGGTGCCCACGTTAGTGCAGTCCTCGAGATGTTACTAGGACTAGTCCTCAATATATGTCCTATCCATCGCCATCTTCTCACTCGTATAAGGGCTGATACCGGCGTACTCCCTGTTGCTTCGTAAATCTCTTCATTGCTAAGATGGTTAGGCCAGAATCTCCTCAGCATTCTCCTCAGGTATGTGCGGTGAAACACATCCAGTTTGTTGGGATCAGTTGTTGTTCCTTCCTTGGGATTACATTTAATGTTCCCAACCCATGACAACAAGTGTATGTTGTGTAAAAGACAGCAGTTTGTGGGTTATTGGGGTAGGGAATGAAGCAACTGAAGAATGGTGGTTTTTTGCTTGGTGTGGCGTTTCCCGTCTTCTTAAGTTCGTCGTTGTATTAGCGGTATGCCGTTACAAGAGTGTGGAGGCGGGTTTTGCAGGCTTCTCCGTCTTCTCTTCCCATATTGGCTTTTTCGTAGTACATGACTTCAATCTTAGTTGGATGTTTTCGTCTCCCCGTTTTTCGAGTGAAATTCTAGTCTTCCGGTCCACCCACGTTTTTCCGCGAACTTTTTTTGGAGCCGCCATTTTGAAGCAGTTTAGTTTCGCGCGAGTTAAACTACCTCCCACAGGTTGTTTAGTAAAACATGTTCTGTTTGTATTTGAAACTGAATTTAACTAAACATGTTTAAGCGTTGGTGTGAACGGCGTATTATAAGTTACAATCCCCAAGGCCATGACAACAAGTCGGTAATGCGAGGTTACAATCCTCGCCAAGGGGTTACAATCTCCAAGGCCACAATCCTCTCCAGAGGGTTACAATCCCTCACATGAAAAGTCCTTACCTATCTAGGGTTGCGCCCCCTGGTTTCTATGGTAACCGTGCTTGACCAGAAGGCATACAACGCTAGTACGGTTAGTCTGTGGGGCGAAGGGTGACCCGAACGGGAACACTTTATTCCTACTCCTATTTTATGTCACAATATTGACTAGATCATTATTTGACAAACTGCAAAGGGGGATTTAACCCTTCATATTAGAAGAGTGTCATTGACATGCAAACATTGCACAAGTCCATGTTAAAATAGGTCATTAATCGTAACAAATCCACAGATAGTGTACAACTAGCTAATTCCCCACGACATGTCCTGGGAAATGTCATTGAGGCACCAGGTATGAAAAGAGGGAGGGAAGGGATGGAATTTGAGTGAAGATGCTTCTGATCTTAAGTGTTTTTTCAATAAAGACAGAACTGGAATTACAGTAGCAAAGATCGGACTAGACATACTAGTCCAAAGCACGAGGCGCCTAGAATGTGATTGGATAATAAGGTGTATGGTGTGACGTACACGTCAGACAAGGTTGCTCTGTTAATAGACAATAGCCTTGGCCCAAATGCATATCCCTTGCAGAGGTCATAGTTGTCACATTTACTTTAATTTATGAAGGTTTATAAATTGGCTTGACTGGCAAGGGGATAACGGAAGAATTTTTCGAATGAACAATCTTTTGAAGCGTGCTATTCACCTCGTGAACATTCGTCTGGAGCGCCCTTCGTTTCTTCAGCACTTACAAACATTTCCTAGAAATGTACGCAGAATCGATTTCCACTGAACACTCCATAGACAACAATAGACCTTTTCGGCTTGTACATTTTGTTTTCCCACTACAGATGATGTGATAATACTCAGGAGGCTTGGTCCTTTGTTTTGTTCTTTAAAAAGAGTGCATGCAGGCACATTCATGCTTGCATGCCCTCATTTTAATGAACAAAACAAAAGACCAAACCTCCTGAGTATTATCACATGATCTGTACTGGGAAAACAAAATGTACAAGCCTAAAAGGTCTATTCCACTCGTACTTTAAAGTAAACCCTCTTCGACCATCAAAAAAAATTTTATCCATATTTTTTACCATGAACAAAGTGCACACGAACTCATTGTAAAATCGTTCACGGTGTTGATGTAAACGCAAGGTATTGGTTTAGAGAAATAAAAATAAAAGCATATGAAAACTCGTACGGTTCAATGACGTAGTCATGCGTTTTATACATGAGCCTCTGGCTCGGATACTGAGGGCAACCTCAATCCCACGCTATGACTTTAATAAATTGATTGATTGATTGATTGATTGATTGTAGTGATCAAGGGTAATAACGAATCAATAGTGTGCGGCGGCCTTAAAAGAGAATGAAATTCAAAATGTAACTAAATGAACTACTTTTATTGATATATCTATACAGAACACTTGACTCACATTTTTGTTGTGTTGGGAGGAGCGTTGCGTGACAACCCATTAACGGGTTGCTTTGGAGGCTACGATGATTTTTGTCAATATTCGTCATCATTTGCGACTATTCATCACGATTCGCCACTATTCGTCAATATTCGTCGCTATTCGCACTGTTCGTTATTCGCTTTTCGTTATTCGGGTTTTCCAGACACCCATGGATTGACCTGGAGAAGGCTTTGCGTACCCCGGCCCCACTCCCCCACCGCACCCACTTTGCTTTCTTCCCGTGAACCTTCACTAACCCGGAAGATGACCAGAACCAAGGTTGCTTACCAGCGGTTTTCGTTAAAACAATGGTTTGCTGGGGGTGCTCAGTCTCAAGGGCTCAGAAAACATTGTTATTTAAGGTTTTTCCACAAACCCTTGTCATTTCCGCTTTCGGTTTTGGCCGAAAACCTGCATTAGCTTGCATTCTCCGGGACAGGCATAACTTGGAGACTATAACAGCAGACATCTAAAGGAAAGGTAAGAAGCTTTGATATCCTATTTTCGTTTTATTACCATTACGCTGCTCTTTTATCGTGGTTTTCTTGTCCATGTCTCTATTTTTGTGACTAAGGCCCAGTTCAGACGTCGTGCTTCTGCCGTGTCGAACTAAATTCAGGAATTAAGTTCGGCAAGCAATTAAGTTCGACAAGCTCTGCCGTGCTACACGACTTTGGCACGGCATTGATTCAAACGTCGTGCTTGTGTCGCGCCAAACAAAATTCTTAAATTATATTAATGTATTTGGCGAGATTGAGTTCCCACGGGGAGTTAGGAGAAGAATTGTTACGAGGCATCAGTAAAGCCTGAATTTGGTTCGACTTTGGCACGGCGTCTGAATCAGAGTTGTTTCCCTACCGTGCTACAGTCGAACCAAATTGCAATTAAGTTCGGCACGGCAGAAGCACGACGTCTGAACTGGGCCTAAGATGTCGAACGAATGCATTCCAAAACAAAACGCCTTCGATTTCCCATAAAGCTAAATATGAGCAGCTGCTACACAATGACTATAAATGCAAATGGCTGGTCTTTCATATACCGGATCTGAGATAATTAGTGTCCTTAAAAAAAAGAACATAGCCAACATAACAATACCTAATTAGGAAGGCCTAATCGGAATAACAACGTTTCTTTTGTCCTACGCCATTTTAGTCCGGTATATAAAGTCCACGCTCAAATGGATTTACAAGCTTACGAGAGCTGCAACACTTACGTAAAATGCTGCGGAGAGTTGTCTTCGGGCCAGAATTTAAAATTTAAAATTCTATCCTTAGTACAGCTAGTGAGTCATCATCATGCCAAACTGCATTCCATGACAAGGAACACACTAAAAATTAAAGTGTAATGTTACGAACGCAAAAATGTAAAATTACACCTTGTTACTGTGTAAACTATTACACCAAAAAATCTTCTAAAATTACTCTACATGTAGGGTATTTTTACTCTTTTTAAAGGATAAAAGTTTATGCATATTATTAAGGATAAAATTATGCAGTTGGAAGTGTACTTTTACACCAATTTTAATAGTAAAAGGCCGATTAATCTAAACCATGTTAGAGTGGTTTTTTAACTCATTCAGTTGTGGGCTTATAAATAGCTATTCATAAATATGATATACTGGGCCAAACAAACTGTCCTCAGGGCTTATTTATTTGTACATAGTTCTCATTGCAGTCTGGCTCAATTTGTTACACTCTCTAGTTTAAGTATGAATATATCAACGTTTCGAAGACATTCGAAGATGTATCTCTGGTGTCATTCTCTGAGTCGCTTTCTCCCTCTGAACTGAGCGAATGTACCGGATCATCCGAATCATCATGAGAAAGAATTTCGTTCTCTTTTCCTTCATCCGTGTCCTAAATAAGTTCAGGATGGTTGCGGGAAAAATGAGATTCAAAACTTGAAAAGAGTTTGTTAGTCTTGCTGTACCCAGGCCTACCACAAATGACAAGAAAATTTGCGAATGCCGACTATGAATGTGAGCCAGTACCGGTAGTTTTTTTAAGCTCCTAAGAATCTGGTTCGTAGCAAGCATAGATGTCAGCTGCATGGTGAAATTCAAAAGGTTTGTTTCCGGTTACAAATGTCACTTTGAGCCATGTGATTGGCTGCGGTATTTACGTCTTTTCACAAAAATTTCCGGTCAAAAAGGCGACATAATTCTCTGCCAATCAAGATGCATTATTGAATAGCGATAAAGAAACTTGATGACCCTCTTTGTACTCCTTTTCATTGGGCCAGTCTTCGGAGAAGGATTTTGAATATTTGGAGGTCCTGTTTCTTGCGTTATTTTAAATCCAATGGCTGCTCATGGATGCTCAGATGTTATACTATGGACAGTAGAGGAAGTAGGCGAATGGCTTACCAGTTTAGGCGCCCCGTACAACAAATATGCTGAATCCTTTCGTGGTGAGTAAACTCTGTGTTCGTTACTTCTGTTAAGTTTTGAGCGTCATGATGTTCTCATCGTTCTTTGGTGCGTATTGTAGTCGATCCAAGTGTTTTTGGATCGAATACAATTCGCACCTAAGGACGATGTATTAAAATACATAAAAAGTACAAGCTGTTTTCTGTTACGTTGAAAACGAAAGAATTGTTGCAGTGTTTTGACGTTCCGTAGATTTGAGACACAAATGGAAGGCACTGTTAGCTCGTTATGTCACCCAAATCAAGACCTTGGGTCCCGGCGACGGTCAGTTAGAATACTTCTCCCGGAAAATGATATGCCGGCGCGCAGAATAGGTGAAATCTACCTAACTTCATAAACATAATGTTGTGGTATTTGTTCGTTGGCGAGGCGACCGCAACTTCCCGCCTTAAAATTTAATATAAATACAATGTATATGTTTCTTTCATGCATGGAAATTGATGAGGAATTCTTTGCTTGGCCTCTTGGAAAGTTATACCGGTAGTGATTTGGGAGCATAACTTAATTCCGTAATTCGTAATGTTGGACCAAAATTGAAGATTATAGTTTGATTTTCTCGCGCGACAACAGCGCCAGGTAAGTGTAAAGGACTGGTACTACCCATGACTCACCAGGGGCGTGATTTTACAAAAATGGCGGCTGGTTTTTACTGAGATATGTTTAGAGGAAGACATACGTGTCACAAAGTGAAAACATTCGTGTAAGGCTAAATAGAAGAGAACTTCATGAGTAACCCATTGCTGAACCCAGACTGTGAAGAGCTGTCCAACCTATAGCCCAGATAACTTTATCTCTGTTTATTATTCCATTGGTTTAATTGGTGTACTTTGTCTACTTTTGCAATAATAATAATATTATTGTTCAATTCTTATTTCGTTTGTTCCAGTTCGGTTTCGTTTTCCAATCGGTTTTTTCGCAGTCGGTCACCACACAGGCTATGGAATTGGACTAATTTTATTCAAATTGGCTCTTTGATTCAGGAAAGCAGTGAATTAGATTACAATTCAGCACAAATATCCCTTGGAGATTTTAGTGTAAGGTCTCCATTTGTTCTTACTGATGAAGAGACACCTATTTATTCCTCAGCAACATAGTGCAGCCAGCCAGTCAACTACAGACAACCACTAGCAACACTTCAGTCTGAAGCGAAAGACAGTTGACAGGTAAGAACTGTTCACTCCACGTTGTTTTCCGGTCCTTGTTAGGCTAGTACTGCTATGGCAACAGTTTTTCCTTTGTTTGAATTGTTTAAGTGGAGTTTACCCTTTTTTTCTATAAGTTTAAGTCAAATCTGAACTTCCTACAGTTGTATGTCATTAATTCAATGAAGATGGTCAGGATTTGGGTTGTTTTGGGGTTAATGATGAAATGGAAGTAGTAGAATACAGTGGAGAACAGGAAAGAATTATGGAAAGCTATAATTTCCTTATGTAATCTTTATTATTTTGGTTTTCAAGTTTTTTCTTGTGGTGTTTTTTTGTCATTATGTGGTAAGATTTGTTATCATGTGACGAGGTTTGTTGATTACGTGTTGTGTTCCATCGTGGTGAGAAAGTTTGATTGTTATGTATTTGTTTCTATCATCATTCATGTGTTGAGGTCTTCTTTTGACCTACTCTATTTACATTTCGTGTGGTGTGCTTCTTTTATGACATTGAAAATAAAGTAGATCTCACCATGCAGTTCATTTAGTTGTTATATTGTACTATGTACAATAATTTCCATCTGAACTGGTGGGTGGCACACCTCATACAGTTTGATGTAACTTTAAAAGTAGATCTAACCATTCAGTTAATTTAGTTGTTATAGTGTACTATGTAGTATAATTTCCATCTGAACTGTCGGGTGGCACACCTCATACAGTTTGATGTAACTTGTAAAGTAGATCTAACCATTCAGTTAATTTAGTTGTTATAGTGTACTATGTAGTATAATTTCCATCTGAACTGGCGGGTGGCGCACCTCATACAGTTTGATGTAACTTGTAAAGTAGATCTAACCATTCAGTTAATTTAGTTGTTATAGTGTACTATGTAGTATAATTTCCATCTGAACTGTGGGGTGGCGCACCTCATACAGTTTGATGTAACTTGTAAAGTAGATCTAACCATTCAGTTAATTTAGTTGTTATAGTGTACTATGTAGTATAATTTCCATCTGAACGGTCGGGTGGCGCACCTCATACAGTTTGATGTAACTTGTAAAGTAGATCTAACCATTCAGTTAATTTAGTTGTTATAGTGTACTATGTAGTATAATTTCCATCTGAACGGTCGGGTGGCGCACCTCATACAGTTTGATGTAACTTGTAAAGTAGATCTAACCATTCAGTTAATTTAGTTGTTATAGTGTACTATGTAGTATAATTTCCATCTGAACTGTCGGGTGGTGCACCTCATACAGTTTGATGTAACTTGTAAAGTAGATCTAACCATTCAGTTAATTTAGTTGTTATAATGTACGATGTAGTATAATTTCCATCTGAACTGTCGGGTGGCACACCTCATACAGTTTGATGTAACTTGTAAAGTACATGTAGATCTAACCATTCAGTTAATTAGTTGTTATAGTGTACTATGTAGTATAATTTCCATCTAAACTGTCGGGTGGCACACCTCATACAGTTTGATGTAACTTGTAAAGTACATGTAGATCTAACCATTCAGTTAATTTAGTTGTTGTAGTGTACTATGTAGTATAATTTCCATCTGAACTGTCGGGTGGTGCACCTCATACAGTTTGATGTAACTTGTAAAGTAGATCTAACCATTCAGTTAATTTAGTTGTTATAGTGTACTATGTAGTATAATTTCCATCTGAACTGGCGGGTGGTGCACCTCATACAGTTTGATGTAACTTGTAAAGTAGATCTAACCATTCAGTTAATTTAGTTGTTATAGTGTACTATGTAGTATAATTTCCATCTGAACTGGCGGGTGGTGCACCTCATACAGTTTGATGTAACTTGTAAAGTAGATCTAACCATTCAGTTAATTTAGTTGTTATAGTGTACTATGTAGTAGAATTTCTATCTAAACTGTCGGGTGGCGCACCTCATACAGTTTGATGTAACTTGTAAAGTAGATCTAACCATTCAGTTAATTTAGTTGTTATAGTGTACGATGTAGTATAATTTCCATCTGAAC
Source organism: Montipora foliosa (assembly GCF_036669935.1). Taxonomy (NCBI): domain Eukaryota; kingdom Metazoa; phylum Cnidaria; class Anthozoa; order Scleractinia; family Acroporidae; genus Montipora; species Montipora foliosa. The sequence goes on from NC_090871.1 coordinate 57,346,861, forward strand.
TGGCGGGTGGTGCACCTCATACAGTTTGATGTAACTTGTAAAGTAGATCTAACCATTCAGTTAATTTAGTTGTTATAGTGTACTATGTAGTATAATTTCCATCTGAACTGGCGGGTGGTGCACCTCATACAGTTTGATGTAACTTGTAAAGTAGATCTAACCATTCAGTTAATTTAGTTGTTATAGTGTACTATGTAGTATAATTTCTATCTAAACTGTCGGGTGGCGCACCTCATACAGTTTGATGTAACTTGTAAAGTAGATCTAACCATTCAGTTAATTTAGTTGTTGTAGTGTACTATGTAGTATAATTTCCATCTGAACTGTCGGGTGGCGCACCTCATACAGTGTGATGTAACTTGTAAAGGAGATCTACCCATGCAGTTAATTTAGTTGTTATAGTGTACTATGTAGTATAATTTCCATCTGAACTGGCGGGTGGCGCACCTTATAGTGTTTGATGTAATTTGTAAAGTAGATCTAACCATTCAGTTAATTTAGTTGTTATAGTGTACTATGTAGTATAATTTCCATCTGAACTGTGAGGTGGCGCACCTCATACAGTTTGATGTAACTTGTAAAGTAGATCTAACCATTCAGTTAATTTAGTTGTTATAGTGTACAGCTGTACAATGTAGTATAATTTCCATCCGAACTGGCGGGTAACGCACCTCATACAGTTCGATGTAACTTGTAAAGTAGATCCGGGAATGCAGCTATTCACTAAGAGACCAAGAAGCAATCATGATACCCAGATTCAATACTAGATTGTTAAAGGACTCGCTAGCATATCGAGTTTTAGTGCTTTGGAACTTTGTCAACCATTGTGTTAAAAATGTAGGTAGTATCGACCCCTAGTCTACTCAGGAGAAATGATCACTTCAGGAGTTTTACCTTTACTGGTTTATCAGGCTCAACAGTTAGGAATAGATTAACTGATTATACGTATTTTTAAGTTGAGATGTAAAAAATTTAAAAATTTTAGATGGTTATATTTTACTGTATTATAGCTTCTTACTTAAAATGTTTTAGAAATGTAATTACTTTGTTAAGTACACGACCCCACAAACTTTTTAGCTTTAACTCCTATCGTGTATAAATAAAGATTCTATTCTATTTCTATTCTATAACCATTAATTTAGTTGTTATAGTGTACTATGTAGTATAATTTCCATCTGAACTGGCGGGTGGCGCACCTCATGCAGTTCGATGTAACTTGCACCTTTTATAATGTTTACAACATCTGTTCTTTTCCACTTCATTTTATATATGCAGGTTGTGCCTACTGAACAAGAGCTACCTGGGTTGAAGCAAGATTCTACTCCATTTATCCTCATTGCGGGCGAACTCCCGAATGATGATGACATTTTTATCGTTGCAAAAGGCGAACGAATACTAAACGTTTCGGGAGGCCACCTCGTTGCTCTTAAATGTTTAGTTTGTTTTTATTATACTCAAGCCTGCACAAATACATACATTTTCTTGCCGAAGCACGCTCTCCAAATCTTCGATTCATACAAAATTCCTGTCAATGCGACAGAACTTGGTGCTACCTTCTGCGATCGTGTCCGATCACGATCGCAGACGATCGAAGAACTTTCTGCGATCCGCGATCGTCTGTGATCATATGGAATCCAACCTTAATGGCCCTAGGCTAAGTTATAGAAATGTGAATCTAGAGTTGTGCATTTTTTACTTAAGTAAGGGATTGTAATTTTACGCTTGAGTTTGTTACCCATCGATGTAGCGTCATGTGTAATTTTACTTATAAATAAACATAATTACACTTCATTTTATGGCTGAATGAAGTCATTTTATGACTTCATTTTGAGCGTGACTGATGCCTTCAGCATCAGTCACGCTCAAACTCCTGGGATGGCCACAGAGACAAATTTACTTTTCTTTGACCAAGTTTCAAGGTCCAGCGAGTATCCATTGCTGAAAAACAGCGAAAAATATTCAAATATTCAAAATCCTTCGAGGCTCGCTGACAACGAATTAGGACACGCTGGTCAACCTTTCACTTGAGCCTCGATACGGTGAGAGCAAATAAGTGAGCGGTTGCAAGCGAGCCTCGAAGGATTTTGAGAAGTCGCTTGAATCGCATTCAATCAGGCAAACAACCACACAGAAAGCGAGAAAGTCACCAGGACAATAAAGTACGGCTTGTTTGTTGCGTGTAAATATCATTTTCAGTTTGTTATCGAAATTCCCTTACAAATCCGTATAAATTTTTTTTAACCCGCTGAGTCTGGGCAGCCTGTGGTTTAATCGTTGTAATTTTGTAATAAATGTACTAGATTCGCCGTTTGCTTTTTCTGGAGCAATATATCGATACATGGACCAGTGCATGGACCAATGCTAAATAAACATTTTATTTCCTTACCTGCGGTGTACTGTTGTTCTTTTCCCTCAGAAGTGGTATTTTGAGCGATTTTGAAGATTTCGAGTTCGCTGTTTACTGTACCTCTGCCCGCTCCCGTCTGACCTTGCAGCTCAGTCGGTAGAGCAGCGATGATCTAACCAGAAGGTCGTGGGTTCAATTCCCACCCTGGTCAGAGTTTTTCTCTGTCCTTATGTGGGCCCATTTCCATCAGTAGGGCTAACGCTCACATGGTTCATATGGGGTAAAAACTTAGCACTTCACATTACACTCTAATCAGTTAAACGTTGGAAGAAGGCCGAGTGCCTCTAGAATTTAGCCGAATTTCTCCCACTTTCAAAGGTCCCTCGCCACCCAGCCTTGGGTACGTGAAAAGTCGATAATTTTGCCAGCATTGTGCCAAAAATCATGGCATTTACACGGCTCTGCAACCGTCCGGGGTATGAAACCTCAAAATCCTGCTCGATTTTCAAACTTCGCACAGGCTTTTGCCATCGCCATATGATCGGGACAGGACTTGATCGATCATTGGAATTTGATCAAAATCAAATTAACCAATCAAAAAGCTCAGATTTCCCCCTAGAGAGAAAATTATCAATCTAAGGAAATCGAAGCGTCCCAAAAACCCATCAAATCACTAAGGAAAACGCAGAAAGTAGTGTGTGAGTAAAACTTATTTATCTCGCTGTTCATAAAATAGATTCTCGAAAAGAAACGTCGCGATTTGAAGTCTATATGGAACATTTTCTTCGATCAGTTGAATCGGCCGTTACAACAGTTTCAAAATAACGTGACGTCACGCGCTCTCGCATCCTTAGGGTTGTCTGCCAGTTGTACTTGCCGTAAAATCAACGTTATCTCCATTGGCGTTGGATAACTTTCCTTTAAAATAAATGTCATTTTCAAATATACAACTGCTATGGACATAATGGGCTAAATTTAATGCAAAATGTCGCTTGTCTGACTTTCTTTTGGTTTATTGCTCGTCACGCTATCATTCCTCCTCATTAGGTGAGATTGCGTGACTACTCTGACTATAGTGAAACCCAGCGGACACCCACTGGACCCTTGTTAGAGCTTAATAGGGCTGTCCACTCAATAGAGTGGTCTCCACTTGATAGGGTTATCTTTAAGAAAATATGTGACAAAAGCAGCCTAGTCCCTTGGTGTTCTACGTACCTTGCCTCACTGTCCGCGCGAAGTTCTTGGAAGGAGCGAGCAGTAAAACACCTAGCAAATATGGCTAAAATATCCGTGATTGTTAAACCTGATTTCATTTTACGAGTTTCCACGTCTGTTCTCCGGGCTAGTCTCCACTTATTTTGCAAAAGCTTTTCACTGATGGATTATGGAAGTGCCCAGCATATACCTCAGCAAGTTCTGAACTTTGTCAGAGACATTTGAAGGAATTTTGTTTCGCTGTTGCTTTAATTTCCTTCATGTCTTTCCCGCACAAAGTTTTTCGTTGAGCTTTTTGCAGACAATAATTTTTCTGTTTTGGATTGTGAGTGAGTTGTTGACTGAGTTTACCAAGCATCCTCTTTGCAGCGGGAAGTCTTTAAGGGTCTAAAAGAAAGCTCAAAAGTATACCTTAAAGGGGCTAGGTCACGCAATTTTAGGCAAATTCAGCACTGATCGAATGATCATAGAATTAACTAAAATATTAAAATAACTGTTCAAAACTATAGAAGAACTCTAACAAAACACAGGGAAGCCAAGAAGGGACATGGATGGACAAAACTGGAGATGATTGTAATGGATTTAATTTGGGTAAATTTGAAAAACGTCGGCCCACCTTTTTTCAAATTTATATCCGTCGATATCCAAATGTCATTTACAAAGCTGGAAAATCATTCTCAGTTGTTATGTGGCCGTGATTTTGCAAATGAAAGCCTCTTGCTCTTCCAATTTGACGTTTAGAGCTCATAATTAACAAAATTAAACAAAATTACTTAAAATAGCGTGACCTAGCCTCTTTGAGCCTGGTTTCCACATGATGGTCCAGATCACCCCGATCGCCCCAGTCGTTTCAAAAAATGTTCAGGGGCGATCGGGACGATTATATGGAAACACTTGCCAGGCAATCGCTCGCGACCCAGGCGACTGGGATGAACTCGATCGCTTGGAGTAGAGGTTCTGAGTTCTATCCAAGCGATCGAGGTCGTCTCAGTCGCCCGGGTCGTCAGCGATCGTCTGGTTAGTTTTTCCATATAATCGTCCCGATCGCCTCTGAACATTATTTGAAACGACTGGGGCGATCGGGGTGATCGGGGCGATTTGGACGATCATATGGAACCAGACTTTAATTGTTAAATATCTGAAAGTGTTTACGGCGATATTTTCAGTTACAATTTTTAAATGCAATCTTTAATAAGATAGCAAAGTACATAACTAAGTGATCAAATCAAGATAAAAATGCAGCAGTCGCTGTAAATAGTGATAAAATAACTGTTGAAATCGTAACACGGATATCTCAAATCTGGAATTTGGTCAAAAGCTAAAATCTCCTTAAAACCGAAGGGTGAGCAGATTGACATGGGCACCCCTTCTAATATCATTTGGTAAGGTATAAGCGAATTTTGGGCAAAATTTCATGCTTTTATCACTCTTATCACGATCAGGTCATTTAGCCAACTGACTATAGGGACTAGGCTGGGACAAAAGTTAAGGACTTACTGAGGCCGGTCACAGCTAAACACAGGGTGTGTGATCACTGAAAAGAACGAACATGGTACCTGTGTAGCAGAATAGTTTAATCCTGGCCAGAGAAAAAAGCTGACATCAAGCGCAGCGCGAATAAAGGTAGGGCCGCGGGAAAAAGTTTACTGTTTTCACAGGCTTGCCGTCACGTAACTCATTCTCACAATACAAACGTTTACTTGGGGAAAGAGGTAAAATCATAACCTACCTCATAAGTGGAAATTGATTCTTGTGGTTATTAACGCCATTGGGAGGGCAAAATTGTTCAAACTGAAGGATATTTTAATGCCAATATCATTTCGACAAAGATTTTAACAAAGCTCTGAATAAAGGGGTTAGAAGGGAGAACTTCACCATCTGCAGGACTCTTGAACTCTTGAGGTTAGAAATTAACCTCTGGGAAGGATCCAGAATAGGCCTTTTGCAACAAACGATCACATGGTACAAAATCCACCATGCTGGAGGGCAAGCTCATTATTATTCGCGCATTGGCACATTAAAACAAAAGCAAGTCAAGCTAGCTTGACTGGTTCAGGTCTCTTTGTTTTAATGTCCCAGTGCGGGAATAATGATGAGCTTGCTGTCCAGCATGGCCGATTTTGTACCATGTGATCGTTTGTTGCAAAAGGCTTATTTGGGTTCGAATAACGGAAATAAGTGGTGCAAAAATTAACGTCCCTATTAATTAAATAATTAAGGACATATTTTAAAATTGGATTTAATTTCATTAAGCATTAGTTTCCTATATAAGACAGACGTAACTAGTCAGTGACATCAATGAAATCAAATGAATAATCGATGGGTACAAAATACTAGGTAATCGATGAGTAATCAATGACGCACGTGAGTGATAGATATCATCGAGGAGTAACCGATAAGCCACAAATTTTGGGTCATTGATTACTCATTTATCGTAGGCAATAGTCAGTGAAAAATCAGTTGAACTCATTGATAACCAATTTATTACTCATTAATGTCAATTGATCATTGCTTAGTTGCGTCTGGGAATAAGGAACAAACTGTAGATAAGTACGCACTCCACCAAAGTGCAGTGTATTGTGTTTGAAATGTTTTGTGCAGTGCAAAAGCTGGTTTGCACTAGCACATAAGAACAAGCAACATACAAAGGTGTAGAAAGATGCTGATAATAATTATAAGCACGTTTTTGTTTCAACATTGGGGAATTTGAAGCATTCTGGTAATGCTGATGTGAACTTTATTAACTCTACTAATTTGAGAGAGTATCAGAAATCCCATATTTTGGTCTGAAATCGAATAAGGGTTTGACTAGTTAAAAACAGGCCGGACACCCACACCATTTTCCCGGAGTACGTGCCCCCACTAATGTGCATGTGCACACACGCACACCGGAGTTTTGTTCACATTATTCTTTATTCGACGCTGTCGGGATGGACCATTAAGGAGGCTCCTAAGAGCTTTAGGGCCGCGCGCAAGCTGAGCACTAGTGTGGTGCGTAAAGCCTGAATCGCGTTTGTTTTTCTGATTTTTGTGACGTCAGCGTGACCCAATCTGTAAAATTAACTGCTAATTTTCTCGCGTTCCCTTCGGTAACTTTTTTTCAAAATTGGCCCAGTTCTAACCACATACAGTTCCTATCAAATACCCAAAATTTGTTAAAATCTGTCAGAGGTAATCAAATATATTTAGAAAAACGGCAAATTACAGAATATTGGCGAAACCGTCTGAACGACCTTGTCTTGACTTTTCACCCCTTCAAAATGTCAGGCAGTATCATTTCCATAATGTGTCAAAGAATAGGAAACTTTCACCGAAGTAAAGTATAAATATTAAGAAATTTGGATGAAAAATAAGAATATATCTGCCTGTCATTAGATGTGATGTTGCCATGGTAACGGCCAATCCTAAAATTGACACCAAAAAAATAAGCCTTATTATATCGATACCCATACTGGTAAATCTCTACAGGAAAAATTAACTAGGTTTCCTTTTGTAACTCTTACCCTGTAGTAAGGGTATTCGCAAATACTCTAGGGAGCCACCTTAAGACATACTAACCTTCCATTTAATCCATTCCTAGTAAGACTACCGTATTTGTACCTGGTACATTACTTGTGAAATGGCCGCCACTTCAGACCCCGATGAAGTGCTTCGTTCAACAACTGGAAAAACAAATTTTCAACGTATTGCACGACTGTTAATAAGTGGAGGCACTACGCTACTGAGAGAGATTTTTGATGGGATTTGTCCACCAAGTAATCTTCCTACAATACTAAAAAATCCAGCCACAAAGAAACATCTCAAATCAGCAAAGCTCACCAAGCCACACTGGGACTGTCTGTACCCTTCCCCAGGGGTCTACGGTCAGTCAGTAGATTTTGATGTTACATTGCTGTTCAGGTTGCTGAGAACAATATGCAACCTCACCCCTCCTGCCACAGGCTGGGATGCTCTGCCAACCAATATAGACCACAGTCTAGTTGCAGATTTGGCAAGAATTAAATATTACCGCAACTCAGTATATGGTCATGGTAACATGGAGATAATAGACGACTTCGAGTTTTTATCGCTGTGGCAGGAAATAAGTGGAGCCCTTGTTAGAATTGCAGGCCAAATCGGCCCTGTGAAGAAGCTTGAGTGGCAGAATGCCATTGATA